>NC_091469.1:220437940-220495440 GCF_036971445.1 Narcine bancroftii | reverse complement strand
CAGCTCCACCTGAAATACAGTTGAAAATATATTAAAAATCTCTTTCCAATAGATTTCTAAGAATGGACAAGACCAAAACTTATGTGTCAAAGTAAAAATATCAGATTTGCATCTGTCACAAATAGGGTTAATATTAGAAAAGATACAAGCCATCTTATCTTTGGACATGTAAACACAATGCACCACTTTGAATTGGATTAATGAATGACAGGCACATATAAAAAATGTATTCACCAGTTTAAGAATCTTGTCCCATAGGGACATGATAAGGGTCTAGCAAGTTTCAATTCCCAAGCCTTTTTAATCTTATCATGAATTATTGGATGTAATTTCAATAATCTAATATATAATTCCAATTAATGCTTTCTCAGAAGGATTCAATTGAAAAATATGATCAACTAGATCTAGTGGATATACAAATGGAAAGTCCAATATTATGGTATTTAAGAAATTTATAATCTGTAAATATTTTAAAGGTGAATATTTTGATCTTCTTTTATACTACATTAATAATGATAGATTTGTGATTTAGTCCATAGCTCGGCTGGTCTCTGTTCAACATTTATTATTTTTTTTATTTATTGTGGCATTATATTTGCTAACTAAGTCAGGTGGGACCATCCAGAATTTTGGGAGCTACCATCACCAATATACCCACTATATTGATAACCATTTGTTTTCGAACTTCAGTAATGAAGGCAAAAATATCCAGTGGTTTTGTAAAAACGCAAAGCTGGAGGAACACAGCAGGTCAATCCATGTGCTTTGAGTAGCTAAGATAAAGATGCATAACCAACATTTCATGCTTGATCAAGGTATGAGCAAAATGTGGTTTTAATTTTCCAGGTGAAATTTTAGAACTGATCTCTCATAGGCATGGCTACAATCATAAGATGGACAAAAATCTGATCCCTCCTTCTCTTCTGGTCTGAACCCTTGGGAACAGAGATGACTTAGCACTTATTACACCTCTTCACACATTGTTCCCTATTAGGATTCTCTCAAGGATTCTTCCATCTCCGTTGCATCTGCTCTCAGGATGAGGTCTTCCATTCTAAATCATCTGAGATGTCATCCTTCTTCAAAAATCACAACTTCTCCTCTATCACCATCAATTCAGCCTTTACCCTCATCTCCTCCATTTCCATCACATCTTCCCTGGCCCCCTCTGCCCCTAGGCATGACAGGATTCCACTTGTCCTCACCTACAACCCCACAAGCTTCCACATCCAACATGTTATCCTCCATAATTTCTGTCACCTATAACATGATTCCACTACCAGATCTATATTTCCCTCTCCTCCCCTCTCCACCTTTCACAGAGTCTGCTCCCTCCCTAACTCCTTCATCCCTTCCCATTAATTGCCCCCAGGTCCCTCCCTTCCCAGTCCCTCTGATTCCTTTCTTCCAGCTCTCCAACCTTTCCCTTTCCTTTGGGAATTATCTCCTCCCCCATCACTTCTCTTTTTTTTTCTCTTGCACCCTCCACTCATGACCACTTGTCCCTGGGACTATGCTACTCCTCCTGCCACAAATTTATTCTGGCACCTGTCTGCTTTTTGCTCATATCTTGATGAAGGACCTTAGTCACAGGGGAGGCATCAGAAGACTGGAGAGTAGCTCATGTTGTCCCTCTATTGAATAAGGGCCGACAAAAGTAAATCAGGCAATTATCAGGCAGTGAACCTGGTATCTGTAGTATGTAAATTATTTGAAGGATTTCTGAGAGATAGGACGTATAGATAGTTGGACTGTCATCAACTGATTAAGGACAGTCAACATGGATTTATGCATGGTAGGTTGTGTTTAACAAATCTTGTAGAATTTTTTTGAGTAAGTTACCAAGAAGGTTGATGAGGGAAAGGCTGTGGATATTGTCTATATGGACTTTAGTAAGGACTTTGACTAGGTAAACATAGTGAGTTTGCAAACTGGATTCAAAATTGACTTGGTGGAAGAAAACAGAGAGTGGAGGATGGTTGCTTCTCAGACTGGAGGTCTGTGTTGAGTGGTGTGCCTCAGGAATCTGTGTTGGAACCATTATTGTTTGTTATGTATATAAATGACCTTGTTAATAATGTGGCGAATCAGATCAGCAAGTTCGCTGATGACACAAAAATAGAAGGTGTCGTGGACTTTAAGATTTTCAAAGCTTGCAGAGGTATCTGGACCAGCTGGAAAATTGAGCCATTAAAATGCTGATGGAATTTAATGCAGGTAGGTGTGAGGTGTTGCACTTTGGAAGAGCAAATCAGGGTACGATGTACACAGTAAATGGTAGCCCAATGAGGAATGCAGAGGAGCAAAAAGATCTGAGAATACAGATACATTGTTCCCTTGAAGGTGACGTCGCTTGTGGACAGGGTTGTAAAGAAAGCTTTTGGCATTTTAGCCTTTATAAATCAAAGTATTGAGTACAGGAGTTTGAGATGTTATGTTGAAGTTATTCAAGTCATTGGTGGGGCCACACTTAGAATATTGTGTACAAGGGGAGAGGTATAAAGGGAACATTAGGGGAAAGTTTTTAACTCAGAGAGTGGTAGGAGTGTGGAATGAGCTACCATCTGATGCAGATTCTATCTTGAGTTTTAAAAATAAATTGGATAAATACATGGATAGGAGAGGTCTGGAGGGCTGTGGAATGAGAGTAGGTCAGTGGGACTAGCTAGTTTTATTGGTCAGCACAGACCAGAAGGGTCAAGTGGCTTGTTTTTTTTTCTGTGCTGTAACGTTCTATGGCTCAGCACCAAAACTTTAGATAAAGATACATATCCTTGCTACATAAAGGACACTAAATGGCCTGCTGAGTTTCTCCAGCATTTTTGTGTAAATTACAATTACAATCTGCAGATTTTCTTGTTTAACAACTTAGCACTGTGGCATGCTGTCTTCAATGAATGGGAGATGGGAGCCTGTGATGGACTTGGTTCAGTTTCTTTTCACGAAACTCATTTGTAGGCTAATATTTAAGATGGAAAAAAAAAGATAGGACTCAAAAATGCCTGGCAGTCGATTTACGCTGGTCTCTAAATCTGTTGCTGTTCAGTTTGTCGCTCCTTCAAATATCTGCCATTCTCCAATATTATTAAAAAAAGCTCTCCAGTTGATTCAGAGTTTAAGCATTTTCTTCATATGGTCAGCCCACACCATAACCAAGGAAACTCTTAATTATTTTCCCACAATATGTCATTACAGTTTTCTTCATCAGGTATCAACATCTTCTGCATTTAATGTGTGTAGGACAAAAGGGTCAGAAGAAAACTCAAGAGAATACCAATGCTAGAAACCAGAGCAAAAATAAAACAAACTACTCATGGAACTGAATGGGTAAGGCAGCATCTGTGAAGGGAAGAAGATAAGCAAAGTTTCAGATTGAGACCGTGCATCAGACTGACGTAACTGATAAAAGTGGTGAGGTAGATTGGGAGATACAGGTGTGGAGGGGTTGCAGAGCAGATGGAGCAAGGTGGGGGTTGGGAGGGTGGCGATGGTGACAGAGGCTGGGAGTGATATCTGAAGACCCCAAACGACTGCAGATTATGGAATTTGATAAGAAAGAAGGATGATGAATGAACTACACAAGGGAGGGTTGATGGGATCAGAGTTGAAGGCTTTATTTTTAGCCACTTGAAAGGAAGATACTTAGAACTTTCCACAATTTGAACATTAAAAAAATTATATAAAGTATAAAACATTGTTTTCAAACTGTGTCCCCCAAACTCACATTTCACCTTAAGCAATCCCTTTGCTCTGTGATTAGCAAGGGAAGTATGTGAGTGGAAAGAAAAAGTTTGAAAACCACTGTTTTAATTGACTCGTTATGTGCATGGTTTCAGAACTCCAAAGGACATGGGCCAATGACCATTTTTCTCAAGCAAAATATTTCAGTAACAATTGGGTCCAGAGCAGTGGTTCTCAACCTACCCTTCCCAATCACATACCACCTTAAGTAATCCCTTGCTAATCACAGAGCAATTATGGCATAGGAATTATTTAAGGTGGAATGTGAGTTTAGTGGGGCAGTTTGAAAACCATTGGTAAGAAAAGTACTACTTGCTTAGCTTGAATTGCTACTTCTTTATGTCGCAAACACCAAGTCAGCAAATGTCAAGGGATAGGAAAATAAATTTATTTTCTTCAAACAGAAAACAATATTAAGGAACAGGTAATGCAACATGGATGAAGTGATTGCAAATGGAGCTGAGTCAGATTGAAAGAATTAAATATAGGAAAACAATGGTGCGCTCATGGAAATATGTGAGTATTGTGTGCAGAATTGGTCATAATCAAAATAAGTTAGATTGAAAGGCAACAAGCTGAGTTTCAACATGGACAAGACAAAGGAGGACAAAAGACCACTCCCCACTGCATACCAATGGCTCTGTATTGGGGAGCACAAAGTTCCTTGGTCATCATTTAAAGAAGCCATGCTTAAGAGGGTCCTTACAACCCTCTTGAGGGCCACAGCACATTTAAGTAAAAGGCTTGTTTTCATTTCATCTCATGGAACATAATTTTTTTTTAAATGAAGTTGATCGGAGAGAAATGTGGAAGAAACCAACCAAATTTGACTACTTCAGTATAGACATTGAGCAGAATCCTAAGGAGGCCATTGCCAAATGAGAATGGCTGATTTAAAGGATGACCTATCCTGGACACACAACACCACCTCATTGGTCAGAAATGTGCAGCAATGCCTATACTTCATAAGGATGATGAGGAGTGCAAGGCAACCAGCCACCATCCTAACAATGTTCGACAGGAACACACTGCAGAGTGCCCTGGCTGGTTGCATCATAGTGTGGTATGTTATCTGCAAAGCATGAGATTGGGGGGTTAATACAGAGGGTGATTAAGACTGCTAAGATCATTAGGGTCTCCCTTCCCGAGACAACAATATCTACAGGGAGCTGTGTTTAAAGAGGGCTCACAGAATCATTGAATACCCTTACCATCCAGCCCACGGATTCTTTGAGACACTACCTTCAAGGTATTGGAGCATAAAAACCAGGACTGCCAGGCTGGGAAACAGCTTCATCCTGCAGGCAATGAGTTTGTTGAACAACTCTCAAAAAATATAATTTTTTTTTTATATATATGGTTATTTTGGATCACTATGTACATATGTTATTTGAGTGTAGGGTGAACTGCGTGTCTGTATGTGTGCACCATGCCCCAGAGATGTGCTGTTTCCTCGGGTCATATATGTATAGTCAGATGCCAATAAACTTGAACTTGATATTGTGGTGGTACACCACCGGCTACTGAAAGGGGCAACCTCTGTACCTGCAGGAGTGTACTGCCGCCCTACTGGAGGGGGCAACTTCTGTACCTGCAGGAGTGTAAGGGGACAGGACAACACCTGGCCGGCTGTCAATCAGTCAGCCTGAAGGGACCAAGCCCCACCCGGTCGAGTGTCAATCACCCTCTGGGATCTAAGCCTGTGCCGGCCTCCCGAAGTCTCACTCAGAGTTACTGCAGCTACAGCCAGCCTAGCTCTATGGAAGTCTTTGTGGATTAAAGCCTGTTGTACAGTCTTTACCTTATGTGTGTCTGATTCTGGCTAACAGCGCTCCACAGATATTTTGAAGATGCTTTCCTCAGCACCAACTGGAGAAAAGTTTCATACAACATTTTACCTTCTTTCAGCTTATTTGCCTCTGTCCAGAGATTTAATGATGTTGGAGAGATGGCAGACCAGAAACAAAACTGAAACAAATGGTGTAAGTGGACCAACTTTACTGATTTATCACATGAAAAATTTAATCACATTATGTCAGGACTCTCACAAAACCAAGCACGTGCTACATTAGACCATCATGTATATTTAATTAGAGTTTACAACCACAAGAACAAAACACTTTAGGAAAGCTAATGTTGAGCTCCTTGGTTTGAAATCCTTAAACCTTCACTGTCAATATCAGGGTTTTTGAGCGTGCAATAAAACATTAATTTCACACTTTCTTATCTATGGATGAATACAAGGATGGGAAGCTAAAATTATTTCGGTCATTCTCAGGCTGGAAGAATCTCCAGTGTTCACCATTCTCCGGATAGACTACACCAATGAAACTGCAGCAATTATGCTAACAAATAATTTGTTTAAAAATGATTTCAGGTCAGGCTTCCACACACACACAAATAAACAACAAAACCCAGGTGCTGGCACAGTTCATACATCTGTTGACTGGAACCAGAGTCTATTGGGAGCTTAAACTGGACCTGTGCCAGGGTTACATTCAGTTTCAAAGTCAGGAATCAGAGTGACTCATTTCTTCTGAAGCATTTCCAGTTCAGGTCTGTGATACTCCAGATGCAGACTTCAAATAAATGCATCAAGTAAAACAATGGTCAAGGAACAATTTATAACATTAAAGGAAAAAAAAACTGCGGTTTGAATTTGAAGATTCAAACAAAAGCACTTTCGTGATTCAGATTCTGCTCCAATTTCAATGTTCAAGGATACACAGCAAGAAAATTTACTTCCGTCATGGAACTTTTAAGCAAGAGGGGACAGCTTGTATATGCATTGCAAAGCAGAACAGTGACGAGCATTTAATGGTTAACAAGTGCAGCAATTCACGAAGGTTAGAAGGATAAGACAGTGGATGGATGCTTGGTGAAATTTTTAAAACTGGCAGTAGGTTGTACTTATCCATCAACGGTATTTATTCCGATTCAATGCTGAGCATTGGTTTAAGTGCATTGCACTCTTCTGTATTTAAGTGCCATATTCGTCAATGAATTACAACTGCATGTTTGAATAAAGAAAATGTCAACACAGGATCAACTTGCTGCTCTGTGTCAGTCTAAGAAGGATTATACTGCAGTCGCATTTTGTCACATGTTCAGAGAAATTAGTTTCTACATAGGAAATAGGCTGCATTAAAAATTCTGCACACGTTCTGTACCAGTGACCCTGAAAATCTCTCCTCCCACTTGTCTATTTTATCTTTCTATAAAGCAGTAGTTAAACATAAATCAATTTCACATGGAACCATAAGATAATGTTAAAAGCAGCAAATTGGTAATTGCTCTTGGTAATGAAGATTAAAATGAATGAGCTATAATTGTCTTTACTTTTAAAGAAATGTGAAAGTTCAATATTTAAATTTATGAGCTGATTGTCATAAATTTATTATGTAAGATATACATATGCAGTTCAGTAACCATGACCATCTTGAATTTGTCATTGGAGCTAATGAGTACTTCCCCTAAGCATGACAATTTTTAGCGAAGCAATGCACAGCAGCATATTTAACAGGCACATTTTCCAGCTGTTTTTAAAGCAATCCAGATAAATACAACAATATTGATGCATTCATCTTCTTTAACAACTCGAAGAATAATTTTCCAATTAGATTTACAATTCCACAACCGTTAAAATAAGTAACATCAACTTGATTTTCACTACATGACGTAGAAGCAGAAGCACAGTCAGAATTTAGATTTTAAATAATTTCTCAACAATAAGAGCATTGGCCTTTATAACGTAGAGAGCAGTCATTTTTCTTAATTCTTTATCAGCAGGCTACTTTGAAAAATATTTGAACGCGATGCTGTGCGATTTTATTTGTCTATTGTTGCTTTTTCCCTATTACCAACTTTTGGTTTGCTGAAATCCCATTGAATTTCACAATGTTGGCAAACAAAAAAAAATTTGAAGGTTCAAATCTCTTTGTCCTCCAAAACTGATATCATACATCAGAGGTAAGATAAGTTACCTGAAATGCAGTTTGTAAACCTTATTGATTGCCCCCACCGCGTGACGCAGTTACAGTAGAGTAGGGAAGTAGAAAACTAAAGAATCAGGATAAAGTTGCTTGTTTTGTGAGATTATTTTCTGAGATTTACAGCATTTTGTGCATATTCTCCAAAACGATCATAAACTAGATGACCTCTTAAGCATAAAAATTGGACATATTTAATGAACAACTGAAAACAACAAAAATAACATTTAACCAATGAAAATGCTTAAGAAAAAGATAGAAGCATTCCTGAGTATGATGCTAATATAAATTTTTCCAGATAAAATATTGAAAACAATCTAAATTTACAAAATAAGCTTGTTCAATCACATAGCATTCTACAAAATAAATGAAAAAAAAACAGGAAAAGCACATCACAGGACAAACCTGTCAGCCACAGATCATGCCATCCTTCCCCAATGACTGCGAATGACACATCTTGCAGTGAGGGTATCTCTTCTGGGTTGAGAATACCCTTTCATTACTTCCACAAGCTTGCCCACATGAAAGGTCTTGCCATTGCCTTAGTGAGCAAAATACGTAATTGATACAGTAATGCTAGGCTTGAGAAAAATAATAGAGATAATGCCATTTTCTGAACATGAAATTGACCTCAAAACACAAATAAGGCAAGGCCATCTGATGTTCTGTCTATTGCTTAATGGATGCCAGAATACTAATACACATGCAATGCTCTTTGCTTGCAAAGAAATAAATAGTGGACGCTTTTCCATTTTGTTAAAAATGCACTATCGGCAAACTAATAGTTTTAATAATTGGTCAGTTTTTCAGTCTTCTGTTTCATGTTTCAACTCCCAAAGAAGCATATATATGTTGCAAAATTCATTGATGAACATAAATCATTATGGACGTTTCTGCTTGGATGACCTTTCTTCTGTATGTTCAGAGCACTAAGGTTTTTAAATATTCTACAATTGCAACTTTTTTTTATTCACATATATTTGCTACAACATTTGGAATTCTCTTTCAATATTCCTTTCATGAAACATTGTAACAAAGGTCTTATTCTAAAGGGAAAGAGTACAAGAGCCATCTTTATTTGGGAAAAAAAAAAGTGTAATTGATTATACATAAAGGTTCTTTGGAGTTATAATTAAGTGATTTGTTCCCTCTATTGTTCTACAACTCCCAGTGTATCCCAGGTCGTCCATCTGAAGTTTAATTACAACATTGAAATAGTCAGTTGTGCATGGAATGGATGATCAAGGCAAGGAGGGAAGAAAAAGAAACCAAAACCTCAAATAATATTCTGGTTTTTATTTCAAAATTCGAACATATTTATCGCATGAATATATCAAGGAAATTATTAAGGCTGGTGGGGGTGACATCAAAGAGGTTGATAAAATTGTGGGAGACATAGATAAAGTTGACGGTCAATGTCTTTCATCCAGAAGTTAGGAGAGTTGAAAGCTAGAGAGCATGGGTTCAAGGTTAAGAGGATAAAAATATAGAGGGGGCTCAAGGGGGGTGTTTGTCACTCAGAGGGTGGTGGCTGGCACAGTTAGCACAATTCGGCTACAGCACCAGCAACCTGGGTTCGAATCCCGCGCTGTCTGTAAGGAGTTTGCACATTCTCCCCATGTCTGCGTGGGTTTTCCATGAGGGCTCCAGTTTCCTCCCACCATGCAAAACATTCTTGGGGTGCAGGTTAATTGGGTAGCATAGACTTATTGACTGAAATGGCCTGTTACCAAACTTTATGTCCAATTTAAAAAAAACCATGGCAAGATGGCAAATTTCTTAAAGGTTGCAAACATATTCATTTGTTCTCTGTTGTTAAAAAAAGTTATCTTCAGATTTTGAATTTTTCAGGTTGCTTTATTTTAATATTACATTGCAGTTTGATTATAGCTGGTTGAGGCTCTGGGATGTTTGATCAGAGCATTCCTGCGTAAGGGTTACAAGCCACATTTGTATATGCAGACATTGCCTGACCAATGAATGGATTATGGGTTTCTGTACTGCAGCAAGCCTTTTAAAAGAATACAAGCACATACGTAGGTTCTTTAAAGATTTGATGCAACTGTGACAGGACATGGCATAACAGAGAGTAGAAAGCAAGTTCAGAGCAAAAAGTTTTTTTATTCCAAAAATAAACTTTATTCATAATAAATTATTAACAAAAAAAAAAACACCATTCAAAGTCTTTTCACATCCTTAATTGCCTTTCCATGAGGACTTTTTTCATTACAGGTTTAATTCCTTTCTTAACAGCAGAAGACAAGTCCCAATCCCACCTTAGGCTGGGCTGAACTTCCTCTGCCTGACAACTGTTGTCCTTGTTGTGGTATTACGCTCAAGATAAATTATGAATGCAATGTAAAAGCTGTAAAATTTGTTGTATCTTCTATTATCTCCATGTTAAAGGCCACAAAAGCTCTTCAGTGAAGTCAGCCATTAAGAAATGACAGGTATTGCTATCAGCCTTCTTTATAGCCTATTACCTGCAATGACAACAGCTCCAGCAGTAACACTGTACAGCCTATCACATTATTTGCAGCTAAAGCTGGCTACTGTGTCATTTTCCCTCATTTTCTTGACAGTGCTATCATAAATCCATTCAGCTGCAGGGGTAACTGTCTGCTGCCTCGATTACCTTCATAGCACGAATGAATCTTGAAATGTATATAACAGACAATGACTGTTATGGATCAGACACAAGAGCCATTCTCAATCCATCCTATCAGCTCCATGAAGCAGTGCCGGCTCTAACAGGGGTTTCCTGCACGCCTGTCACGTAGCGCAGTAATATAGTACCAGTAACTGCACTTAAAGAAATGTGTGGTTCTTAAATAACATGTTCCAAGATATTTATACTGAAACTGTATTGATTAACTGTCCAAAAAGAAGTATTTCTGCATCTTGTCCAGAAAGCCCAGATGTTTTCAGCACTACTGAGAATGCTATAAATTTTTGTGAGTACTGACTTTTGTTTTTGGCTTGCGGCAAAGCAATACACTTCTTACGCTGTACAGCTGATATTTTATTTTGTCAAATAGTGTTATAAATTTTTCAAAGGAAGTACCACAGCAAACAATGGAAAACATAACTGTGTTTTTATACAGTGCTGTGACATATCGTTTGAAAGGTTATTTCTTACGTAGGATCTATAGCATCCAGGTATTTCCCATGAACAGCAATAGCCACACGCTTTGATATTAAGCTTTTGCAAGTGATCGTTTTTGGCCTGACTCCCTACATTACATTTTATCACCTGATATATTGCCCCTTGGTTTATTCAGATTTGAAACAAATTTGGTTTCACTGCAAGATGTTCTCGGTACAGTTGGTTACTGGCAACTATGATAAGACACACTAACTTATGTTCTTCATCCAAGAGGGGTCTTTATTTAAAAAAAAGGATGGAGCTGGCATTGATTGGAGAGGGTTCAGAGAAGATTCACAAGAATGATTCCTGGAATGAAGGGATTAACCCATGAGAGAATTTTGACAGTTCTTGGACCGTACTCCGTGGAGTTCAAAAGAATGAGAAAAGACCTCACAGAAGCATTTTGAATGTTGAAAAGACTGGACAGCGTAGATGTGGCAAAGTTGTTTCTGAAGGTGGGGGAGTCTAGAACAAGAGGGCACAACTTCAGGATTGAAGGGTGTCCATTTAACACAGTTGCAGAGAGATTTTTTTTTAAATCTAGTGATTGATGAACCTCTGGAATTTGCTACTGCAGGCAGCTGTGAGAGGGCATCAAAGGTTATGGGGAGAAGGCAGGGGAGTGGGGCAGAGTGGGAGAATGGGTCACCTCATGACAGAATGGCAGACCAGGCTTAATGGGCCAAATGGCCTACTTCTGCTCCTATATATTATGGTCTTGCTGAGCTAGTGAGCTCAAGGTTTTCACCATGAAGGGCACCATATCATTTCTAATGCATAAGAAAATGTTACTTCCTTAATTTTATCAAAACCTCCAATATTTCTGAGGATAAGAAATAGGGGCTCTTGCATAGTCACCTAGCACTTTAAACAGAGAAAATGGATTGACATTAAACAGAGGGACCCTAACCACTACTCATTTGGACTTTGCTGACACATCAACAAAGATTGTTCCTTTTTACATTCTCCATTAGATCAATCTTATGTGAATCACTGAAATTATGTATGGTCCTTGATAGAAAACTACAGTAACTCACCCCTATTATCTCTGTAGTTCACTTCTTTTTCTCTCAAGCCTTACAATTCTTATCATGTAGAACACCTAAATCTCCCACTAATCTCTCTCCATGAACTGTCACTATCCCTAACCATTTTTTATAGATACATTGTAGAAAGCATCCACTCCAGTTGTATCACAACTGGGTATGGGAAATGCTGTTCAGAGACTACAAGAAATAACAGTTGTGAAGGCAGCTCAGGCCATCATATAAACCAACATCCCTTCCAGTGACTCCATCTTCATGAGCCAACATATTAAAGGACACATCCCACCCCAGCCACACTCTCTTCTCCCCTTTGCATCAGACAGAAGGTACCCTGTGCTTGGCTTTGAAGACACATACCTTCAGATTCAGTCAGTTTCTTTCACAGTTATCAGAGTCTTATTTTTTTAAATTAAATTTAATTTTTATGTTTTAAATTTAGACATACAACACGGTAGCAGGCCATTACGGTTCACGAGTCTGTGCCACTCATTTTACACTCAACCTTCACCCTGAGATAGTACAGATTCTATCACCAATGTGTATATCTACAGATTGTAGTGTAGGATGACTGTGATTGGCTGGCAGGTCTTAAAGGATTGCTCCTAGCCAGACCAGGTCATTCTGGACTGGTTGACCTACTTGTGATATGCTCCAGTCTTTTAGTTAATAAAAGCCTTGGTTTGGATCACCAGTACGTTTTGAACGGTGGGAGGAAACCGGAGGCCCCTGGAGAAAACCCACACAGACACAGGGGGAACATAAAAACTCCTTACAGACAGGGCAGGATTCAAACCTCAGGACTGATCGCTGGTGCTGTAAAGACATTGGGCTAACTACCTCGCTAACTGTGATGACCTAACAGACAGCGTGTGAGGAAAAGTGATGATTTTCACTTTTTAAATTGTATTTTTTCTTCACTATATCCTGTCCTTTTCTTTAAATATTCTTGCACTAACTGATGAACTATGCATAGTTTAACTTTACTGCATGAAATGCAAAACAAAGTTTTTCACTGTTTCTGAACAATGTGACATTAAACACTTCTACTGAATATACAGTGCACCACACTCACAAAATGTGTTTTTATTCCACACATGAAGAATGTGAGCAAGGGCATTTGGTGATTCAGAAGTTAGATGCTGGTTGACCTTTTTGATGAAACATTGTAACATTGATAATAACAATTATTTAACTACTAACCTAAATACAGCTTAAATTTTGAATCTGAATTTTCTTAAAAAATAATGTCCTTGGTAATTCAATCAGGATTTCAAATCATTAATATGCCTTTCTAAAAAGGGAACAGAGAAACTTTTCACGGTTTCTTAGATAATAGATGAGCATTGGAGACTCTTGTAGAGTGATTAGACTCATGGATGTAATGTTTTAAGAAAGGGTCCAAGTATGAAATGTTGACTGACCAATTCTGTCGACGAATGCTGGCTGACACATGAAGTCCCTCCAACTTCTCTTTGTTCACTTGTTGGAGATTTTTGTCTCCAATTCTGGCAGCACGTGGAAGCCACAATCCTTTACTTGGCAGAGGGAAGAGTAGCAGGAAAAAAACTGAAACGGGAGAGGTGTGCACGTGAGAAAGAAAGAGTGAAGGAAATGGTTAAGTATTTGAGGGGCCTGGATGAGAGAGGCAATGAGAAATAGAAAATCTGAATTTAAAAAGCTCGTATGGAAATCTATAACTCATGTTGAAAAAGGTTGGTGAGTTGCAAGGTCAAATATTGATGTTGGATTATGATGAACATGCTATGACCAAAAGGGACAGAAATGGACACTTAATATTCCAGGATGTGTGGCATTTGAAATAGTTAAGGAAGGGGGAAGTAAAATAGTGTGGCAATATTGATTGAGTTGTGGAGTGTAGAGCACTTTCTGTAGTGTGCTGGTTTATGGTTCAGGCCAACCAATCATCGATTTAAGATTGTTTGAATTGCAATTATCTTAAGAAGCTGTTAATTTTGCAAGATTTTTATGTGCCATTCTTTACTTCAAAGTAAAGACATGATCCCCAAGACCTGGTGAGTTTATATTCAACTCTCCAGTACAGTTGCAAGAACCACTCAGTATATTATTCTGATAATAGGAAAAAATTGGCTTCTGGCAGAATCTGCAATGCTGAAGAGAGGCCAATGAGACTGCAACTTGGATAAAAATTGCATCATCAGAGAAGAGCAAGTCCCTTAATGCTACTGCAAGTGGCAAATAAATATAAAAATGGTACATGATGAGACTGCAGGAACAACAAACAGGTGCATTGAGAAGCCTAGTAAAAAGGAAAGGGTAAACGAGCTGCTGGTAATCGAGACAGACTATATTCCGAAAGCAAATGCGATGATGAAAGCTTTAGATAGAGTGGATATGGAGTGACTGTTCCCACTTGTGAGGAAGAGAATAACTAGAATACTTCAAGATAACCACCAAGAAATTCAGAAGATCTTTTACCCAAAGAATAGTGAGAGTATGGAACTTACTATGACAGTGGGAACAAGTAGTTCATATAAATTGAAGGAGAAAATGGATTAGAAGAAGAAGAAGAAAGAAATGAAGCATCACACTGGTAGATGTAGCTGATGTACTGATAGATTACGTACAGCTCAAGTTGACAATTACTGCACGGGCAGTGTGGCCTTTTTCTGTGCAATATATCCAAAGCAAGGGGCATAGGGGGGCTGTCTGAAATGAGCTCATTAACCCTCTGCCTTTGCTTCTTCCTCTTGATCCTCTTCCTGTCCACATTTTACTCATACCTTGAAGAAGGACTCAGACCAGAAACGACGCTACACATCCCGCTGAGTTCCTCCAGCATTTCTGTTTTGACAACCATCACAGCGGCTGCAGACGGTCATGTTTCATTTCATTGGACCAAAGGCCCTGTTTACATGCCATATCACTATCTGACTCCATGTTAAAATTAGCTGTAGAGAGGGAGGACGTTACATGATGTCGTGGAGGAAGGAGGCGGCCTCCCGAAGCTCCCAGGTAATTATAAAATAAAAGGAAAATAAAATAATTTACAGCACCTTAAACAGGAAGAAAAGGAAGAATACATCTTTACTGCAATGATGCCAAAAAAGAATCAGCAACTTATGATAAACAGTTTTTCAACGGAAAAGGGCTTATTAACAAGGAGAAGCCAAGGGTTGTGGTTTGTTCTGCCTTCTGTGTAGGCAACCCGACACCTGGGAGGGATGATGGATTGGGGTCAGGAGACATTGTAGAAGAGGGGGGGGGGGAAGAGGCTGGGCACGTACACAGTGATGGAGAACTGGAAGAGGCAAGAAGAAGGAGTTCTCTCTCAAAATGGCGATTTGGAGATATAAAGTCCAGAAGAAGAGGTTGAAAAATCCAGTGAATCAAGTTAAAAATGTTAGAGTACAAACTAAAGGGAAATATACTAATGAAGATATAATGAGAGTACTTTTATTGAAAGATCAGAATACTAATAAGAAACTGGATCATATTTTAAAAGTATTGACCAGACGAGAAATTTAGATATTGGGATTTTTAAATGAAAGAGCAACAGAAGTGAAAGGAAAAAAGTGGATGAAACTACGGAAAGAGACATTAAAGTGGAAAAATTAAACGAATGGGCTACAGAAAAAGCAAAAATATTGGAAGAGATGTATTTTTTTTTAAAGAAATTTTACTAGACGTAATAATGTTAAAATAGTGGGAATCAAAGACGGTGTGGAGGGGGAAAATCCTATCTGCTTCTTTCAAGGAGAGTCACCAAATGTCCTGGGAGTACAAAATGTCAGAGCAAAGATAGAAATTGAGGAAGTACATAGATCTTCTTATTCATGTTCAGGAATGAATTCAGAATCACACTCTATATTAATTAGATGAATGAAATTTAATGTTCGTGGAAAAATACTAACAGCTGCAGTAACAAATGGTTAAGGAGAGAAAAGGAAAACCACTGGAAGTTGAAGGAGAAAAAATACTTTTTTCATCTTGATACATGGGCTGTGCTAATATTGTCTAGAAAGGAATTTTATCCACTGAAGGACGCCCTTTGGGGAAAAAAAAGAACAAATTTGAAAATTATGATGCTAGATGGACATATTTTTTTCCTGATATTGAAACATCAAACAATTTTGTGAACAAATTACCAACTTTTGAGTAAATTGAAAGAAAATGAAAGAACTTCCTTAAGCCTGATTCTTTAAATCTGAATTATGATATTATTTCTTCCTGTGTATTTGCATTTATTTAATACTAATCCTTTTGGAGGAAAAAAAGTATTTAACTTTTTTTTAAATAAAGTGTTTTGCCTGGGGGTTCGGGAGACTAGCCTCCAGAATCCATACGTACATGTTTGTTAGCGGGCTTTCCCACTACCCGTAATATACAGGGAGGTGGTGTAATTTTTGTATTTACACTAAAGGGAGGATTTATCACTTTTGTCCTTATTTGAAAAATTTTTTTCTTGAGATTTCAACTTTATTTGGGAACGGTTGTTGATATTGGGTCCTATGTTTGAAAGAAGTGAAAATGGATTTTGAAAGGACGGGAATAGAAGGAAAGGGGTGACATGAATGTTATAATAGTAATAAGTAAAAACCACCAACACCCCCCCCCCACCCCTACCCCCACCCCCACCATATAATAAAGGTTTTTTGTGTGGAATATAACTAAAGATTTTAAGTAATGTTACAATTTTGTGGGGTTTTTATAGTTTTGAAATTCACACTGAGATATTTTTAGTTCAGGTAAAGGGAACAAGATCCCTTTTGTTTTGATACTAGTCCTGAGATTTTTTTTCCATTCTTAATTTTTTTTGCCAAGTGTTAGTAGTGGGCCCTCTTTTGCGAGAATGAGAATGACTTTTGAAAGGGTGAGGATTGGGAGTTGGGTGGGAGGGAGGTGGGTGGGTAGAATAGATTTGGGTTTTAAAGTCAACATGTAATACATGATACCGTAAATTAATTTTGAATGTAGACGATTATGATTTGGAATCTATGATTATATTGCACAATGAACTTTGAATGTGGATGAATGTATGACTTAAAAACTTAAGTTTTCAACAAAAAATATTAGCTATAGAGGAGGACAAGGAGTTTTCCCAAAGCAGAACTTTTAAATTAGTGAGAGATACATGCAATGAGAATAATGTGGAATAAACATTTCTAGATAAAGGAATGTCACATATAAAATGTGTGCAGAGCTTTAAGAGCCATATGCACCTTGTGGAATAATTTCAGATACATTGTTGCATGCGACACCAACACCATTTGTGATTTGCTCATGACTAATAAAGGAATTCCAGATCTGTGTATTTGCCTCACCAGATGCCAATAGAAGAACCTGTAGATGGTGCAATATAATGAGTGACATTTGAAGTTGTTCAGATATGTTCCCACAAGGAGGGATGCCAAGGAAACAAATCCAGAGTGTTGTAAATGACGAGGAGATGAAGAAGATGTAAGAAAAATAAACTTGTAAGATGCACATTTTTGTGAAGGATTCCAGCATTCGAATATGCCAACCTGGGCGAGGAAGTATGGATGAAAACTCCAAATGAGCGAAGATAAAGTAGATGTGAAAAAGATCTCACAGGTACAAGTAGTAGTGAGCAGTAGAAGAGAGGAAAGTGCCAATTGGAGATGAAGAAAATAATCCATGCACAACTGGGTCTTACAGATTCATGGAGTTCTACAAGCCAAGAAGTAGCTGGTTCAAAGCTAGGGTAGACTCACAGTGAACATGCTATCAGGGATGGAAGGGACTCACTTTAGGTTGCTTCAGAAAACAGGGATGTAGATTGCAGAAGCATTTACTGTAATTTTGTAATTCTCCCCCTACCCCTAGCTAAAAGCAAGGTACTAGAAGAATTAAACGATTACCAGCAGCATATATTAAAAAACTCAAAGGTAGAAAACAAGTTACAGTGACAATTTGTTGTTTTTCCAATTGAACAATGGAACACAGTGCTACCTCTACTCCGCCACACAGATCAACAATTAGCCCTGTAATTTCTGTTTCTTTTGGACAGAACTGAACAGGGTAAAATCTTCAAATAACATTCAAAAGTGCATTATGCAGTGAGCAGGTTAGCAATTGACAAAATCTAGAGAGACTGGCTAGATGGGCAGAATGTGCCACATGAATTTAACAACAATAAGTGTTCAATGGTTGGAAATAAGGACAGAAAGTGTTAACCTAAAGAATACCGCTCTATTGGTTATGCAGGAACAAAGGCACTTGAATATAATTGTGCATGTGCATAATTCCTTGAAAACGATAGAGCGCATTGAGAGGTATTAAAATATTAGGGATTTTGTCATTCATTAACAGGAATGGAGAATGCAAACAAAAAGTTATGGAGAACCTATCTAAAACACTGTTTAGACACAAATGGGATGGTGTCTCAAATTCTGATTCTCACAGTTCAGGAAATATATGAGGGTCCTGGAAAAATACAAAAATTAGAGAATATTTTTATTTTTGAGGGATTTTAAGTACTTTGTTAAGATGGAGAATTGATTTTAACTTCTTGGATATAAAAGGGAAAGAGAAGATTTGATAGAGATGTACACCATCAAAACTGGTTCAGAGAAGCTAAACAAAGGGAACCTATCTCCATTAGAACTCCAGAGGACACAGATCTGAAATATTAGAAAGAACATACAAGGGGGATAGAACCATAGAACTCTACAGCACAGAAACCGATCCCTTCATCCTTTCTAGCCTGTGCTGATCCTTTTTTTTTGCCTAGCCCCATTGACCTGCACCCAGTCCATAGCCCTACATACTTCTCCCATCCATGTACCTGACAAATTATTCTAAATGTTAAAATTGAGCCTGTATTAACCACCTCATCAGGCAGCTTGTTCCACACTCCCACCACTCTGTGTGAAGGAATTCCCCCTCATGTTTCCCCTAAACTTTTCCCCCTTTCACTCTTAACCTCTGGTTTGTATCTCATCTACCATCAATGGAAAAAAAAAAGCCCATCTATATTTATTCTCTCTATCCCCCTCAATTTTAAATCTCCCCTCATTCTTCTACATACCATAGAAGAGTCCAACCTGTTTAACCTTTCCCTGTAACTTAGTTCCTGAAAACCAGGCAACATCCTAGTAAATCTTCTCTACACGCTTTCTACCTTATTGATATCTTTCTTTTAGTTAGGAGACCAAAACTGCACACAATACTCCAAATATGGCCTGTCCATTACATCCCAACTCCTATACTTTGATTTATGAAGGCCAATATGTCAAAAGCTCACTTGACAACCCTTTCCACCTGTGACACCACTTTATGTATCTGTATTCCCAGATCCCTCTGTTCTACTACACTCCTCAGAGCCCAACCATTTACCGTGAATGTCCTTTCTTGATTTGTCCTTCCAAAATTCAACACCTCACACTTTTCTATATTAAATTATATCTGCTATTCTTCAGTCCATTTTTCCAGTTGGTCCAGATCCCTCTGCAAGCTTTGAAATCCTTTGCTGTCCATCTTCGCAGTCCATAATGCCTCCAAACTTAGTGTCATCTGCAAACCTGCTGATCCAATTTATCCAGGTCATGGATATAGATGACAAACAACAATGGTCCCATCACCGATCCCCAAGGCACACCACTAGTCACAGGCCTCCAGTCTGAGTAGCAATCATCCACCTCCATTCTCCAGTCCAGCCATCCAGTTCACTATTTCACCATGAATATGTAGCGCCTGAACCTTCCTGACTCATCTCCCATGAGGGACATTATCAAAGGCCTTCCTAAAGTCCATGTAGACAACATCCATAGCCTTTCTTTTGTCAACTTCCTTGGTAACCTCCTTGAAAAACTCTACAAGATTGGTTAAATGAGGTCTACCACACACAAAGCCATGTTGACTATCCCTAATCAGTTTCTGGCCAACCAAATAATTGGATACAAGGCTTACCCTCTTTTTTAAAAAAAAACTCATGAAGCAGTTGAGATCTGCAGCTGAGGTGGAAACAAATGAAGGCAGAGCTTTCCAGACTGGAGTATTGTTCTCTCCTTCGATAAGTGGCTCTCAATCTTTTTCTTTCCACTCACACACCACCTTAAGTAATTCCTTACTAACCACAGGACACCAATGGCATAGGGATTTCTTAAGGAGGTATGTGAATGGAAAGAAAAAGGTGGAGAACCACTGCCCTAGATGCTTCCAAAGCTCCTGAGTCCCTCCAGTTTCTCAAATGTTTGCTCAAGATTTCAGCATCTATCATTTGTGTGTTCTTTTCAAAGGGAAATTGGATGAGCAACTAAAATAATAATTTCCAGGAATATGGTGAAATGACAGAATGGGACACAGAAGAGACTCAATGGCCTTCCTTGATCCTGGTAATACCTCTGATTTATCCACCCACTTATAGTATGAAATGGACTCTCATTTCATTGGCACCTGGGCATCTCAGTCCAATCCCTGGGTCACACTAACCTTACATTCAGAAATTCCCTTCTGAATTCTTTCACATTCATTCCCCCCCCCCTTAAAATATGATTCCTTAGCCCTGCTTTTGTTCACTTATTCCATGTTTTTCTTGTTTGCTCTATTTGCTCAAATATTAAGCTTTTTAATTTTTTTTTTGTTTCTGTATTGAGGGTGGTAGGTAACTGCAAGGTGTCATTCAGATGGATTAATTGAACAAATGACATGGCAACATCCAGGATTCAGATTTTAACACACTCTGCTTCAACACATCTCTTTTACATTCTACATATAAATTGCAATAAAATGGCTAAGTGATTATTTACAAATCATAATAGCCATTTTTGTAAAACACCAGAAATAGCATTGTAATATTAAACATAACAATTGATAGCTACATAATAAATTGTATTGGGGATTAAATTAATTTTGCTTATGTGCACATGTAAATCAAGAAGAGTTTGCAGATTTCTATTTCTTGGGCACTATCGTATTGGACAGCATACAAGACCTGCTGGCATACATGATCCTCCTTCCTATTTCAGCAGGGAATATTAAGAATTTTAAAGAAATCTTTATGGAAAATATTTCAGCATATTTATGGGTATGAAGTCCGTGTTTTAGTGTATTATGGGTAGGCCTTGGTGACTGCCACGTTTTATTTTGCAGCATCCCAAATAGAGGGGGGGGGGGTGGTTAGGGTTAGGACTGGTGGGGGTTTCAAGTGACACCCCAGGCCCTGGATGAAATTATTCCATTCCTGACAGCAATACTGGGGGATCTCTCCCTCCCTGACACTGGAGCAAGGTGGCAATACAGGGTGGACAGAGGGGGGATCCCTCCCTCCCCGATACTGGGGTCAGGTGGCAATACCGGGCGGAGAGCGGGGATCCCTCCCTCCTTGATAGAGGGGCCAGGCAGCAATACCAGGTGGACTGCAGGGGATCCATCCCTCATCCTCGAGCCAGGCGGCAATACCATGCTCTTCAAAATGTCACCTTCGCATACAAGGTGCGTGGCAGTTTATCGAGCGACTTTTTGGGGAAATGAAGGCCAAGGACAAACAGTACATATTGATCTGCAAATTGTGTCCTGTGATGATAACATGACCAAAGAGAGTCAACACTAAAAATTCTAAGTGACACAATATAATGTAATTGTCTTCAGAGATTCAAGGCACAGTAGCTATACAATTCAGCAAATGATCTAGCGATCAGTATTCTTTGAACAGATCATTTACCCGTCACATCCTAATTGTGGGTAGGCTCCATATGCCATCTTGCAGACATTCTCAAGTTCTTCAGTCAACCTTGAAACAAATGTCTCTCTGCTACCAATGGCAATTGCTCTAAAAATTAAGATTAAGAGAAATAAATGATCAGGATCACTATTTTAATCACAGAGAAGCTTCCAAGCGAATATCATTTTATAATGACCTATAGGTGTGTGAAAAATTTTAGTTATTTCGGAGGAAAAAGGAAAGTCATTCACTCTGACAGGAAGTGTCAAAACTCACAGCAAGAGACTTGGAATTACGAAGATAAAAGGAAAACTTCAGAATGAAGAGGAAAAACTGAGTAGCAATGTGATAAATAGATTTAGTGGTTGATACATTATAATTAAACAATCACATAATTATAAAGCATAAATAAATAAGTCTTTATCATCAATGATTAATCTTTTTTGTTGTTTAGCATATGCATTGATAGAGCAGGTGACAGTGTACAATTTACTGAAAAATACAAGAATAAATTTAGAAAGCTATTGAACAAATGGCACACGGGATGTTACTTACAAGTCCTGATATGACTCTTGTTCACACCTCATGTTTTAGTAAAGATAGTGTGAAATACTGAAGAAAAGATTTTACTTTGATCACCAGACATATACAAGAGTGCCCTGTGATCCATTCAGTGACAACTTTTGCTTGCATGTGGTGCAGTGGCAGTGGAGAACAGGGAATTTGTTCAGCTCGATAGGCTGAGCCAGAAGTGACATATAGTGTCATGTATTGGCATTTTCATTTGTCAATAACTCTGAGTCATTACCCAGATACTACATGCATAAATCACAACCTTCAAATGCAACTTCCTTACTAATTATGAGCATAATTTTTTTTTAAATCGAGGAAATTGAAAACACAGCAAAAACCTATTCGGCCCATGATGCTGCAAGATGATGTGCCATACACCTTAATCCCACTTCCAGTTCATAGTACTTCTCTTTAATGAGGTGAGATTATTTCAAGCACACATCAAAGCAATTTATATTGTTCACGAGATTCCTATCCCCACTCTTTGACACACCCAACTACAGATCCACACCATTCATTGGTTGGAAAGTTTTTGACCGACTTCCCTCTCCTCTTTAACCAAATATGATAAATCCATACACCAGTTAAATCCCTCTTCAGTCACCCTCGTTTCAAAAAGCATTCCAATCAATTTAATCCTTTCTTAAAATGAGGATTCTATCTCTCATTACCTCCTTGAAAGCCTCCTCTGCACCATCTCAAGCCTTTTCCCTTGGTTGGCAGATCAAAATTGCATACAGTATGGTCATATTACACTTTCCATATTGCTACAATTCACTTGACATCTAATCATAATTTTAACAAAAATCCATGTGTTAGATTTTGTATCTTGTGAAAGAATGTATTTTAAAGTTACTTGCAGTAATGTGATAGTTTAGCCCTGTCAAGAAGGTACGAGAAGTACAACCAAATCACAAAATACAACACAGAGAATTTATTAGAGTCACGCTAGCGGGAATGAACAGTGATTAGGGTTTGGTAGACACGGTCACCTCATTCATGGTACAAGGTTAGAGGGTACAATATTTAAGGCATTTTTGCTACATAAGATTAAGAAATCATTCCTTTGAGGGTATTGTTACAAGCTGAGGTGTTACAGTCAGTGTTTGCTCTTTTCTAAAGGCAGGAAAATGGTTATCATTGATTGGCTTTCTATATGTATGTATATGACATAATTAAAAGATATGGATTCATGGCAGACATAACAGTAGTTCAAAAGACCCTTTAAGACATTGCAGAACTTGTTAGCCTCACTCTTGGCACATGTAAATGGTTACTTCCCCAACGATCTCCATATTCATTATCTTTAACAGGGTTAGCTGAATTCTAGATACTCTAAACAAAGCCATAGGTGCCATTGGTCATTCTGCAGGCTTTTGATGTTTCCGCATTCTGCTTGACAAGCTTGTAGTGCTGTCAGCTGTTTTTGGACGGGAACCCATTTATGAATGGGCTGCGTCTGACAGTTCGTTATGTGTAACGTCAGGTAATCACACTATTGTGTACAGAGGACCAGGAAATTGCTTTATGGAAGAGGTGATCATGGATTGTTGTCTAGAATGTTGTTAGTTGCAGCTAACCTGTCTGGGGGGGGGGGGGGGGGGGGGGGGCAAATACCCATTTCTTAGTAAGTCACAGCAATCATTTAAAAGTCTACTCTACCTTTCATCGTATGGTTATAATAATTTTCAAAATATCCAACATCTTAACTCTATTACACTTATACACGGCACATTCCTGTCATGACGTTGTCAATCAATACCACAGGAACTGCTTGATAGGATAGATTTAATGAAACCGGTTTGCAGTGGTTCTAAAATCATGTTGTTCCCTTTGAACAGTTTTGATTTGTCAGTGAATGTGGCAAATTAAAGGAGTCAACAAAATCTGAGGAATACTCAATTCTTTCCTTCCCAATCATTTGATGTTTCAAATCAGGTTTTTTAAATTTAATTAAAGTCCATTTTAGATTGACATTGACACTTCTTCCAGAGGAGAATGATAACATGTGACCTATTTGTTTTGATGTTGAGGATTCCTTGGGATTAAAGATGACTTGCTTCCACTCCAGTTTTCTGAATTCAAAGGTAGCAGATGACATCAGTGTTTCAACACAGATGCTCCATCTGAATCTGCATAGTCGTGAGCAGGTTCACACCTTCCACTGGTATCAATATATGTGGCCAATTTTGCAGATGATTCGCAAATTGGAGGAGGGGTTGAGGATGTAGGGAGTCTTCAGAGGAACTTAGGTTGGGAGAATGAGCAAAAATGTGTCCATATGAAATACAGTGCAGGGAAATGTATGGTCATGTACTTTGATCGAAGCAATAAACAAGTGGACACTTTTCCATAAACAAGTGGACACTTTTCCAATTCAGAAAACAGGGGTCAAAGAGGCTTAGATGTCTTAGTGAAGGATTCCTTAAAGGTTAACTTACAGGTTGATTCAGTAGTAGCAAGGAAGGCAAATGCAATGTTAGTACTTATTTCAAGAGGACCAAAGTATAAATTAAAGAAGTAATCCTGAGGCTTTACAAGGCCTTGGTAAGACCACATGTGGAGCATTGCAAGCAGTTTTGGCCCTATATATAGGGAAGCATATCTTGGCATTGAAAGGGTTTACAAGAATGATTCCAGGGATAAGATGGGTGATATAAGAGAAGTGCTGAATGGCTCTGGACCTGCATTTACTGGAGTTTAGAAGGATCAGATGGATCTCATGGAAATATTCCAAATATTGAAAGGGTTAGATTGAGTGGGAGTGAAGAAGAAATTTCCAGTAGTGTGAGTGTCTGGGTCCAGATGGTACAACCTTAGAGATGAGATGACCTTCAGAACAGAGATGAGGAGAATTTTCTTTAGCTGGAGGATAGTGAATCCATGGACTTCATTGCCACATGTAACTGTGGAAGCCAAGCCATTAGGTATATTTAAAGCAGAGGTTGATAGGTTCTTGCTGGAAAGAAGTTCCACCAAGAAAAACTGGCTTTACAACCAATCTGAATCTACTGATTTGGCTCTTTGGTCTGTTATAATTAATAATTGGGCACTGTTACACAGAAGTCAGACTGTTTTGTTGCTCTGATGCTGGTTTGAATCAAGCTGTTTGATTTAATATAACCTTTTTTTCTCAGATGTAATCCTCTCTCTTTTCCCCTTCCTTGGTGTTATTTACAATTAATGTAATTTGTAGATGTTAGTTGATACATACTTCTATATTATCTATAATTTGAAACTAGATAACTTTTGTCTTCTTAAAAAAAAAACTGTTTTACCTCTTCATTTTCTTCTCTTCCAGTGTTTAAGAATACCAGTCTGAAAATTGTTTAGTTTCTGTGTCCATACTGCTGGATCCAAGGACACACATTGGCTTACTACTGCCTTTGACCTTGTAACTAGTTGTTGCCAAGAAACGGAACAGACAGGAATGTGGGCAAAGTTGCAATTTCAGATTGTAAAATGCATACATTAGGTAGAAATTGATGGGTATCTGAATAGACAGGTGTATCAAAGGTTATAGGGAGAAGGTAGGGAAAGGGACTGAGTGGCAGAATGTATCAGCTCATGTTGAAAAGGAAAAGTAGATTAGAAAGGGCAAATGACCTACTATTTTCTATCTTTCTGTTGAAAAAAAAACTCCTGAATTTATGTACAAGATATTGAAAGTGGACATACAAGTCCAGCAACCATTTAACTAGATTATTTAATTCTTTATGCAAATTTAGAGTCATAATAAAATGGTGGAATACTCTTCTATTTTATTTTCCTCTGTGAGAGTCAGAAATAAATTTAATTTTAGAGACTAGCTAGTTTGAGACCAGGGATTAGATTAGGTGTAGGTTGGCATACAGCTCCATTGTGGAACTGTTTCGTGGTTGAAGGAGGTTGAGGGCTTTTCTAGATTAGTTTGATTTTATCTAGATAGCTGTGAGAATTCACTCAAAAATAAATCTGATCCATATTTTCATTTTTGCGGTTCCTTTTCCGAATGTGGTCTACACAAGAGCAGAAATTATAATTAAAATTATAATTTTCTTTCCCTGAACTTTTTTAAACTGTTTAAAATGTTTCAAACCAATATTATCTTTGTGCAAGAGACACACATTTGCAAAGAGGATGAAAGTTATTTTTTCAAGTTCTGGAGAGGTTTGCAATTTCACTCCTTGTCTCAGTTTAAAGTTAAAGGTGTATTGATCTTTATTTACTCTTAATTCCCTTTGTGCATTTTAAAATGATTATTGGATCCCATGGGTAGATTCTTAATAGTTACAGGTGCTTTGAATAATAAAAGTGTCCTTGGTTAATATATATGCTCCTAACAGAGAGAGAGAGCGATATTATATGCACACATATACATATACACACACACATACATATACAAGATCTTTGCTTCTTTACCAAATCTAAATGAATATATACTAATTATGGGTGGAGATTTTAACTGTTATCTTAATCCAATGATTTGATAGGTCCTCCTCTAATCAGAAGTTTCCTAATAAATCTGCTACTTTTATCAACTTTTTTGATTGATATATGGATTCTTTTACATCCCAAAAACAAAACTTTTATTTTTTTTCTCATGTTTATCACAGTTATTCTAGGATTGAATATTCCTTTATTGATATTCATTTGGTTCCTTTGGTAACAGATTGTGCATATCATGCAGTTGCTGTTGCCAATCATGCAGCCTTGAAACTCGTAAATTTTCTTATGTCATTACCAGAGCTCAGCAGCAATTCAACTTTACTTCAAGATGAAAGACTTTATTAAGGAACAATCTTCTCTTTTTTAAAAAAAAATCAACTGAGGGAATGTTGAGCCTAACTGGGATAGATTTAAGGCATACCTGTGAGGACAAGTAATTTCTTATTCAGCAGGCTTAAGGAAACATTCAAAAGAACAGTTGTTATTACTAAATTTTTAAAATTAAAGAAATTGATAGCAAATACTTCAGTAAATTTAATATGAATCTCTATAAGGAAAGAATAGAACTCCAAATGCAATATGATTATTAACATACCTTATTGAGAAACTTGTTTAAATCAAAAAGCCAGTTTTATGTACATGGAGATAAATCAGGTCAACTAAAAGATAGACATTTAAAGACAGCTATGGCTAAAGACAGATTCCTAAGATTTGTAAAAGAGATGCAAAATATTGTATGCGATCATGATGAAATTAATAAGGCATGTCAGGATTTCTATTCTGATTTATATAAATATCAATTTCCTGATAATACCATGAGTATGGATGGATTCCTGCAACAATTGAATATCCCTAAACTTTCCTATAATTATCAACTTTTATTGGAAGCTCTAATATAAGAAATGGAAATATTTAAAGCTATTTCCTCTCTTCAAACCAAAGCCCCCAGGCCCAGATGGTTATAGCGCTGAGGCTATCTATTTATTTATTTATTTATTAAATGCTTTATTAACATAATAACACCTCAGTTGTGTCAGCTGTTTAATGATTCTGTTTCTCTTGGAACTTTACCATGAACATTTTATTAACGTTGTTAATTCCTAAGAAAGATAAGGACCTTTTAGATTGTGCTTCCTATGGACCAATATCATTGTTGAATGTTGATTCCAAAATTATTTCTAAGATTTTAGTTTTCAGATTGAAAAATGTTCTTCCTCAGATAATTTCTACTAACCAAACAGGATTTATATAAAAAAAAGTTATTCACATTTTAATATCTGTAGGTAGTGAATATGATTTACTCTCCATCAACCAAAATCCAGAATATATAGTATCATTAGATGCAGAAAAGGCTTTAAATAGAGTGGAATGAAAATATCTGTTTAAAATTGGAGAGATTTAATTTCAGTCCTGGTTTTAATTCTTGATTAATTTGATCTATCATGCTCCCGTTACTGCAGTAATTATTAATAACCAAAAATCTTTATTTTAAAAATCTGTTTCAATTATCTAGACAGTGTTGTCCATTAAGTCTTTTATTATTTAACCTAGCGTTGGAACCTTTAGCACTTTGTGACTCCAGTGATATTCAGGATATTTACAGAGGAGACACAATTCATAAGGTATTTTTGTATGCAGATGATCTTTTAGTATATTTCAGATCCTGAGAAATCTATTCCTTCAATCCTGTCTTTGCACTCACAAATTCAGTATTTTTCAATAAATAAATTAAATTTCCAAAAAAGTGAACTATTTTCAATGAATATGTATGTACCTATCCATGAGCATATACCTTTTTGAGTGGTTAAAGAACACATTACATATCTTGGGGTTAAGATCAGGAAAAAATGTAAAGATTTATACAAATTTTATTTTCTCCCTTTGATTGATTACGTGAAACAAACACTTTTTAGATGGTCTCCATTGGCCATAACTTCAATAGGTGATATAAACACTATCTTGATGATAATTTTACTTATTTTTCTACACGTTGCAAGCTGCTTTGATTCCTAAATAATTTTTTTGACAATATTGACAAAACATTTCCACATATGTGGAGTGAATTTCATTTGCAGAAGTTAAAAAAAAGATGGTGGTATGGATTTACCTCATCTTATGTTTAATTTTTGGGCAGTTAATATTCAATATATTATTTTCTGGGGGTGTATATTATTCTGACAAACCTGAATGCCCTCATTAGACAGCTTTGGAATTGAAATCTGTACAGACATATTCATTAGCTTCCTTAGCTGCTTTGCCTTTTACAGTTTCTAAGTTTAGAAGACATACCTTTTACCCAATACTTCAATATGCACTACAGATTTGGTTTCAATTTCACAACATTTTTGATTTAGAAAAATGTTAGTTTATCTAGTACTTTTATCTCAACTATTTTTTTTCATCATCTATAATGGATCAAGTATTTTTTTTGGAAATGCAAAGGAAATATATTTTTTTTAAAATCTGTTTACAGATGGATGTTTGATGTACTTTGATAGATCAAACAAATATAATATACCCAAGTCACATTTTTTTTGGATATTTCCAAGTTAGAAGATTTTTGTTTGAATAAGATATTACCTAATTTTTCTATATCATATCAGCCTGATTTGGTAAATTCTCTTTTTCATTTGAATCTTTCCCATAAGGGTTTAATAGGTAATATTTACAATTATTTATTAAAATTGCAATTAATCTCTAATGATAAAAATTAGAGGAGATTTGGAATCAGAACTTCGGTCACTTCTCCCAGGGCAACTTTGGAAAAAGATTACTGGAATGGTGTCTTTCTTTTTTCTTTGGCTTGGCTTCGCGGACGAAGATTTATGGAGGGGGTAAATGTCCACGTCAGCTGCAGGCTCGTTTGTGGCTGACAAGTCCGATGCGGGACAGGTAGACACGGTTGCAGTGGTTGCAGGGGAAAATTGGTTGGTTGGGGTTGGGTGTTGGGTTTTTCCTCCTTTGCCTTTTGTCAGTGAGGTGGGCTCTGCGGTCTTCTTCAAAGGAGGTTGCTGCCCGCCGAACTGTGAGGCGCCAAGATGCACGGTTTGAGGCGATATCAGCCCACTGGCGATGGTCAATGTGGCAGGCACCAAGAGATTTCTTTAGGCAGTCCTTGTACCTTTTCTTTAGTGCACCTCTGTCACGGTGGCCAGTGGACAGCTCGCCATATAACACGATCTTGGGAAGGAGATGGTCCTCCATTCTGGAGACGTGACCCACCCAGCGCAGCTGGATCTTCAGCAGCGTGGACTCGATGCTGTCGACTTCTGCCATCTCGAGTACTTCGACGTTAGGGATGAAAGCACTCCAATGAATGTTGAGGATGGAACGGAGACAACGCTGGTGGAAGCATTCTAGGAGCCGTAGGTGATGCCGGTAGAGGACCCATGATTCGGAGCCAAACAGGAGTGTGGGTATGACAACGGTTCTGTATACGCTTATCTTTGTGAGGTTTTTCAGTTGGTTGTTTATCCAGACTCTTTTGTGTAGTCTTCCAAAGGCGCTATTTGCCTTGGCGAGTCTGTTGTCTATCTCGTTGTCGATCCTTGCATCTGATGAAATGGTGCAGCCGAGATAGGTAAACTGGTTGACCGTTTTGAGTTTTGTGTGACCGATGGAGATATGGGGGGGCTGGTAGTCATGGTGGGGAGCTGGCTGATGGAGGACCTCAGTTTTCTTCAGGCTGACTTCCCGGCCAAACATTTTGGCAGTTTCCGCAAAACAGGACGTCAAGCGCTGAAGAGCTGGCTCTGAATGGGCAACTAAAGCAGCATCATCTGCAAAGAGTAGTTCACAGACAAGTTTCTCTTGTGTCTTGGTGTGAGCTTGCAGGCGCCTCAGATTGAAGAGACTGCCATCCGTGCGGTACCGGATGTAAACAGCGTCTTCATTGTTGAGGTCTTTCATGGCTTGGTTCAGCATCATGCTGAAGAAGATTGAAAAGAGGGTTGGTGCGAGAACACAGCTTTGCTTCACGGCATTGTTAATGGAGAAGGGTTCAGAGAGCTCATTGCTGTATCTGACCCGACCTTGTTGGTTTTCGTGCAGTTAGATAATCATGTTGAGGAACTTTGGGGGGCATCCGATGCGCTCTAGTATTTGCCAAAGCCCTTTCCTGCTCACGGTGTCAAAGGCTTTGGTGAGGTCAACAAAGGTGATGGAGAGTCCTTTGTTTTGTTCTCTGCACTTTTCTTGGAGCTGTCTGAGGGCAAAGACCATGTCAGTAGTTCCTCTGTTTGCGCGAAAGCCGCACTGTGATTCTGGGAGAATATTCTCGGCGACACTAGGTATTATTCTATTTAGGTGTAATGGAAGATTTAAACCATGTTTTTTTTACTTTTGCAGTCTTTGCTTCTGCAAAGCTGAGAACCTGCTTGTTTTTTTAGAATCAGCAGACATAAGCTAATTTACACCATGAGGTCCATTTAGTAGACACACCTACATTCCACCATGGGGCCCAGGATGCAGTTGAATCAGAAGACATTATCTAATTTACATTATGGTGCCCAGGGATGTATATGTATCAGTAAACATTTGTCCAACTTCCACCATGAGGCCCAGAGATGCTGTTGTCTTTTGTTGGTCGCAGACTGTTAGGAGACCTTGAAGATAATTAAATCATTTGTTCAAAGAGATAAGATCTGAAGTAAACAACTTTTTGGTAATACAAGCCATGTTCCCACTGCTGAAGTTGGAGACTCTCCAAGAGGTGGCAACATCTCTCAGCAAGAAGAAGAACTTCAAGAGTCCAGCTAACGTCCCAGTTGAGGGAGGTGGAGAAGCTGCTACTGGCGCCCCGACAACCTACTACAAGTGTGCAGTCATTGTCTCGCTTCGGCAGTTGGGACCAGTCCAGGCGTTGATAAGTATAATTGGGAAGGGCTTGCATATTGTAGTGTGAATTCAGCTTTAGATTTAGTAATAAAGCCTTGTATAAACTGAACTGCTCTCGGTATGTGTGTGTCTATTTCCTTTCAGTAGCTCGAACACTGTGACCAATCTAAAACGAACAAAGTGAGAGGTACAAGTTCACCCAAGAAATTGCTTAATACCATTTCATTATTTACCTGACATGCATTGATTCAGTTTAAAGTTCCAGGTTCATATTTCAAAAGATAAATTGGCCCGTATCTTTCCTAATTTTTGTCCTATGTGTGATAGATACAAGTCATAAGTGGTCTTGCACTGTATTGGACAGATATTTTCAAGACTTTGTCAGTTATACTGGGTATTTGATTGCAACCTAGTCCATTGACTGCGATTTTTGGAATTGTAGTTCTAGTGGTGGGTTTAGTTCCCACCTCGCACATCTGGTTGTAGCCTTTACAACATTGTTGGCCAGAAGACCCATTTTATTTAAATGGAAAATCCTAATTCACCTACTTTGATGCAATGGCTTTCTCAAGTTTTGTCGTGTTTAAATTTAGGAACAAAAACTGAGAAGTTGAACTTTTGATACCTCCGTTAAGTTTGAAGAAACTTGTCGTCCTTTTATAAACTATTTTCATATGAGTTAATTTGTATTAATTTGGCTTTACCTTCCAGATTTATTTTTTGATTTCTGTTTTTTTTTTAAATTGGCAAGGACCAGAAAAATAGTTTGCATTGATCTGCTGTAGTGAATCCACAGTTTAAGCTACACAGCTTTTTTTTGTTATTTTTTTTTTAATTGTTTATTTTGGTAGGTCACATGAGGTTTAAACAATAACTTTTTTCTCTTTTTAAATATTCCAATTTGAGGAGAAAGGGACAATATTGTTCAATATGTTATAATGTTATACATTGTATTATATATTGCAATATATTGATGTTTCTATTTTTGCTATTAGATTCTGTATTCTCTTCATGTATTGTTTACTATAATATGTTTAATATAGAGATTGAAAGATAGGTTCTGGATAAGTAAAGGAGTCAATGGTTATGAGAAAGCAGGAAAATAGAGATGAACAAAAATACTTCAGCCATGATTTGAATGGCAATGCAACTCAATGGGCTGTATGGTTTAATTCTGCTCCTAAGCCTAATGGTTTTATATTTTTGAGAATAGGATAATGATGACAGTTTGTAACACTTGATGGAATGAAATATCAACCAACATGAGCTAATAAAAAGGTGTTTAAAAAAAAAGTAATTTAGGAAGGCCTTTTTGGCCCATGCCGCTCAATTTACAACCAATTAACCTGCACCCACTGGTACATTTCAAACAATAGGAGGAAACTAGAGCCCATGGGGAAAAAAACCCATGCAGACAAGGGGAGAAAGTACAAACTCTTTACAAGCAGTGAAGGATTCGAACCCCGGTCCCGATCACTGACGCTATGATGGGGAAAAGCCCATGCAGATAAGGGGAGAAAGTACAAACTCTTTACAGGCAGTGAAGGATTTGAACCCCAGACCCGATCATTGATGCTATGATGGTTTTGCACAAACTCTTTACAGGCAGTGAAGGATTCGAACCCCGGTCCCGATCAGTGACGCTATGATGGCTTTGCACTAACCATGCAGCCATAAGCTTAGTAAGAGTGGGATCCTGCAACCTGAGGGAGTCTCCTGGGCAAGGTGAAATTTTGAAGGAAAATAAAGATTCTGTTCAAGAAAAAGGCCAGAGGAAGTTTCGTAGCTTGGATTCATGGGCAAGAGGAAGAAGGGAGGTGGCAGGAATAGTCATGTGATAAACAGAGAAATCCATAATCTCTTCCAGCATGCTTAGATGTGGTGAGATGAAAGATTGAAGAGTGAAACACTGAAGATGAAGAGTGTTTTAAGGGGTGTTTGGTTAGAGTAAACAACCCATTAGAGGGGTGGAACAAGTTGCCAGAAGAAGCTACAGAAGAAGTGTGCATGATTTTAAAGTTCAAGAGACATTTTCACAGATATTTGGGGAGGAAGGATTTAGAACAATGGTTCTAAACCTTTTTCTTTCCACTCACATACAATTTTAAGTGGAGGGGGGAGGACGTGGACCTGTCCTCGGGCCTGCGCAAAGGAGCTTTTAGGTGAAGTGCAGTGTGCGCAGTACTGGCCCCACCCTTTACACCCATGGTTCGTGTGCCATGGCCAAGCAAGCTGGGACGTGGCAGCGAGGTCCTTGGGTCGTAGATTTTATATCAGAGTGGCCTTCTCCTATGCAGGTTTCTTACCCGGGCTAGAGGGGTCTGCCTCCCCTCCTAGTAATCCCTTACTAACTATAGATCACCTATGGTGCTCTGTGGTTAGAAAGGGATTACAAGATGGTATCTAAGTGGAAAAAAAGTTTGAGAACCACTGATCTAGAAGAATATGGGGCAAATGCAGGAAAATGACCAATTTATCCGGCATGACCGAATTGTGTCAAAAGACCTGTGTAACTCCAGGATGTCAAAAATAATGTTATCATGCAGATAATTTACATTCTTGAGCTTCATAAATGTGAAATTGTACCAAAACATGAATTGCTAATTTCATTGCTGGAATCAATTACCTTATTCTAGAAATGATTTTGAAATTGGCACTGCCAAGTTTATATTCTAGAACAATTTCCATTCAAACTCAGTTCCATTACTAAACTACAAGCGCACAATTTTTAAAAAAATGGTGCTGCCAATCAACGATGACTTTCTTGTGCTAGAGACCCCTACTACCTTCTCTTTTAAATTTTCACTTTCCAACTTGCTTTCACTCCAATCAGCAGCCTTCATCTTTCTTCTCAACAACCAGCTATGTAGAAATTCCACCAGGTCCACAGGGAAAAGAATCTGAGGGTTGTACGTAATGTCATGTATGTACTCTTAACAATAAATCTGAACTTTTAGCTGTTGAACCTCATTAACAATCTTCAAATCTCCTGAATTATGGCTGAGTCAAACCAGCTGGAATGCAGACATCTTCAAGACTCCGCCACCTTGGCAGAAGGGCCAGTACCCAAGCCAGAATGAAGTGCAGGTGACGGAGACCTCACCTACTGTCCATACCACTGGTAAATGTCCAGTCACTAGAAAGTAAAATTTGATGACACCAGGGCAAGACTGCTTCATCAGAGACAGGAGAGATAAAGCTCAGTTGTTGCTCTACCAAGACCTGGCTAACAGAGAACACACTGGATGCCATGATCCGACCAGAGGGTTTCACCATTCAGTCTCGATCAGAACTTGGATACTGACAAAGAGAGAGGGGAGTGGCGTGTGCCTTTTAGTTAATATAGACTAGTGCAAGGATGTTGGGTTTATGGTGACCTCCTGATCCACTGCTTCAGAGCAAATATTCATCAAATCAGACCCTTCTATTCATTCCGCAAATTCTCATCAGTGATTCTCAGTGGAGTTTATATCCCCTCCACCCCCATGACAATTACAAACAGGCACACATGGAGCAGTACGATGGAGTCAGTAAGCAAGAGACAAAGAGACGGTCCAGCCCGATGCACTACAAATCACAGATGGTGACTTTAACCAGGCCTGTCTCAAGAAAGCTTTGCCCAATTACCACCTGCTGTACCAAAGACGCCAGAACACTGGATCACTGCTACACCACAATAAGGAAGGCCTACAGTTCTTTCCCAAGTTAGATCCACTGGCTGTGCTCCTTCAGCCTTCATACAGAGACCCTAAAAAGAAGCTGAAGAACACATCAAGTCAGTAGATTGTTCAAGAACTCAGCTGAGGATCTGAATGATTACACAAGGACCATTACTGACTTTATCAAGACAGCTGTGGATGAGTGTGTTCCCAACAAAGCATTGAGGGTTTTCCCCAACTAAAAGCCCTGGATTAGCAATGAAATTCAGATCCTGCTAAGTGCCAGATCACAGGCATTTACGTCTGGAGATCTAAAACACTATACCAAAGTAAGTATGACCTTCTAAAATTCATCTCCTAAACCACCACAGGGCTGTGCTCTTAGCCCTCTGCTCTACTCGCTTTACACCTCTGAATATGGAGATTGGTATGACCATAACACCATCTACAAATTCACTGATGATACCACGGTAGTGGTTTGTACAAAAGTGGGCGATGAGTCAGCATACAGGAGGATGATTGAAATCTTGGTTGAATGGTGCACCAACAAAAACCTCGCACTCAATATCACCAAAACCAAATTGTGGACTTTAGGAGGGAAAATCCAGAGGTGTCTGATCCATTGATCATTAGGGAATCAGAGGTGGAGAGGGTCACCATCTTGAAGGACCTTTACTGGACCCAACTCATGAATGACATCATGAAGAAAGCATGTCTGCATATCTTTCTCAGGGGTTTGCAAAGATCTTGTATGACATCTAAAACCTTGGCAAACTTCTACAGACGTGTAGTGGAAAGTGTGCTGACTGGCTGCATCATAGCCTGGTATGGGGGATTCAAAAAGCCCTGCAATTAGTAGTGAACACAATCCTGTACATCACCAGCAAAACTCTCCTCACAATCAAGAAAATCTACATGGAATGTTGCCGTTGGAGAGCAGCAGAAGTCATTAAGGATACACGTCACCCAAGCTTTTAGAAGGTCTGTTCTTGTTGCTGCCATCTGCAAAGAGGTGCAGGTGCCATAAGACTTATACCACCAAGTTCAGGCATAGTTGCTACCCCTCCACCATCAGAATCCTCAACAACAAGCTCAGAGATTAAGGACTCTTACTTTACACATTATATATTATTGAATAGTTATTTTCTGTATTCCAGTTTGTTTACATTCTTTATTACAACCCCTGGCATGTTTCGAATGGTCGGAGGAAACTGGAGCCCCCTGGGAAAACCCATGCAGACAGAGGGAAGGGGGGAGAACGTACAGACTCCTTATAGATGGCACGGGATTCGAACCCTGGTCTCAATCATTGACGCTGCAATAGTGTTGTATTAACCTCTGCCCCAAGTGTGCATCCCCTGGCCTGCAGGAAAGAAAAAAAGAATCTCAGGGCTGTATGCAATGTATGTACTCCAACAATAAATTTGAACTTTGAATTATTAAACAAATTAACAGCTTTTTTTCATCTGAAAAAATATACAGAATTTATGGGCCACTCTTTAATAGAACTGGATTTATTGGTTCATACACTAACTAAAACCAATGTTCTTCTCAAAGATTATTCTATTTCAGGTCTTTCATACATGGAATATGCCCATTGTTTAATTTACAGGACATCTGAAGATGGATTGATTGATTCAACTAATTTGATTCGCTGGGTTAATGAGCAGTGAAGGCTTGTTTCATTCAGTTTTAACACTGAAGCAAAATCAGCTCAAAGTTTTAAAATATGGAAAAAGTATTACAGTAAATTGTTTTAATTCCTGAAGTATTCTGTGATATGTGGATGAATATAAGAGTCAATCATTTAGTAACTGTGAAGCTCAATTTTAATGATAAAGATCCATTAATATTTTTGAATTTTTTCAAAACTTTGTAAGTAGTGGGCGGCCAGATACAATTCCAAACCGTTTACTGCCACATTTCATCTGGGGCAGTGAGAAGAGTTCTTCCATGAGCAGGCTAGCAGGTGAACTCCAGCACCATGCAGTAAAAGGGCAAGAGCACAGGGTTAGAATTAAAAATATCAATTAATACCAAAGGAGGGATCCTATCTGGGCTCTGAATGATCACTAGGAGAAATGGATATGGGACCACACACCCAGGTCTGATCAGCCTGTGGTTAGCCGGCCTTGCCCGAGGGTGTCTTCTATTTTAAAGGCTGAAATACCCAATGATGCTAGGGAATACAACTGAAGAGGTGTCCGATACTGGTTAATATTCCCTAGTGGCCATCCTCCATTTATTGTAATTGAGGCAATTGACCGTATTAATTAATTGAGAGAGAATCAATCTAACCAACACTAAAAAGATGGATTCATTCAGTAGGGTGACATCTACAGGAAAGTAACTGCTTTAAACTCAACAGTGTACTTTTGTCAAACACTACTTTATAGAGCAAAGGTAAAGATACATAGGCAATGTTTATGGGCTTGAGCACTTCATTAAGATATCAAGTCTGTTGGCATGTGTTTTCACACTCTTGTACCTTCTCCCAAATGGGAGGAGTGAGAAGAGAGAGAGAGAGAGAGAGAGAGAGAGAGAGAGAGAGAGAGAGACTGGGGAAGGAAGGGTCTTTCAGTACATTACCTGTCTTACTTCATCAGTTGAAGGTGGTGCAGATAAGGTCGATGGAGGAGAGGGATGCTTCCTGTATGTTCTGAGCTGTGATCACCACTTGTAGGTTCCTAATTTGCTTAGAGTGGATCTCAAGCAACTCTGTGATGCATCCAGCAAGGATACTTTTGATGGAGCACCTGCACAAGTTTTGTGGGATAGGGAAACCATTCAAATTTCTAAGTAGAGACATTGATATGACTTCTTGACTGTCATGTCAACATGATTGGTCCAGGTTGGGTTACTGGAAAAGGTTAATTCCAGGAATTTGAAGCTGTCTACTGCCTCTACTTCAATATCTTTGTTCTTGAGAGGTGTGTGTGCTCTGCTCCCTCCCCTAAAGTCTGTGATGAGGCATTTTGATGAGTAACATTGAGAGAGAGATCATTATTTTAGTAACATGCCACTCGTCATTCAGTCGCCTCTCTCTATTCCACCTTATTGTTATTTGACATTCTGCCTATGATGGTAGTGTCATCATCAATTCTGAAGATGGAGTTGGATGGGTATTTGGTTCCCTAGTTGTGGCTATACATGTGGAGTGTGATCTTGGAGGTGTTGTTGCCCATCTTCGCCAATTGCACTCTGTTAGGCAGGGAGTGAAGGATCACTTTGCTGAGAGGATTGAGGCCAAGATCCCAAAGTTTGTGGATGAGTTTGCTTGAGACGGTGGTATGCAAGGTGGACCTCCTGTAGCACTTCATGATGGTGGATGTCAGAGCCACCGGTCATTTTTTGCTACACTAATAATACAGTAGTTTGGATTGATTAGTCTTAAACAACTTACACAAGGTGCAATTCAATTTGCCTGGTTTGTTAACAATAACATGCTCACTTTGCAATGACAGTAATGGTAATGACAGTTCAATTATTGTATTCAATATAAAGAGAGATTGATGTAAAACAAAGTTTAATCACAGTTTATGCTGAAACAAGAACAGGAAATGTTTCATCACACCAGTGGGATCATTCTGAAATTAGTCTTTTCCTTTTGCAAATTGTAACCCAATTGCTGTCTATTTCATGTTCCTTAATGTATCTATAATGTAACTGCATTTTAGCAGTTTTAACATTGGTTCTGCCTGTAGCTCCAAAATATTAACAAAATTTAAAGTAACTTAATATTTGAGGACCAAGTTCATCACATTTGTGGAAAAGGGGATGATTTTACAAGTTTGAAGTACAATTCAAAAAATGTTAGATATGTTCTTGTGTTAAATTTAGACATACAGCACAGTAACAGGCCCTTCTGCGCCACAAGCCCATGCTGCCCGAATACACCAATTAACCTAGAGTCCCCACATGTATTTGAAGGGTGGGATGAAACCAGAACACCCAGAGGAAGACCATGTAGATATGGAGAAACCTAGAAACTCCTCACAGACAGGGCCGGATTTGAACGCGGGTCACCGGTCCTGTAATGGCATGGTGCTAACCGCTACACTAACCATGCTACCTAATTACTCTGAAGCATGAAATCCCAGTACATTTTGTAGAGAAGGAATTGGCACCATCACAATTCTTCATAATGATAATTAACTATATTTTAATATGAAAATCGATCGATCGATATATTCATACTTAAAACAATTTTCTTTGAAAATCCACAAATGTATTGATATTGTTAAATATGTTTAGGAATTTTCACTGAAGGTTGATTACATTTTCATGGAATAAAAGTGTACACCATTATTTATTCCCACATTGCACAATTGAAATTTTTTTCACAAACAATTTCCAAATTGTTTTGCCGCATCTGGAAAATTTGATGGGTCATGATTCAGCCTTAAGTCACCAAACTTGGCTGAATGGCGCACCAAAAACAACCCCGCACTCAACGTCACCAGAACTAAGGAGCTGATAGTTGACTTCAGGAAAGAAAAGCCAGAGGTGTACAATCATAGTATCTTTCCTAGACCCAAGACAACAACAGCATCATGAAAAACGTCAGTGCCTCTACTTCCTCAGGATTTTGCGGAGATTTGGTACCACATCAGAAACTCTGGCAGATTTCTACAGATGTGTGGTGGAAAGTGTGCTGATTGGCTGCATCATGCTCTGGTATGGGAACACCAATACCACTGAGTGTAAAGACCCCTAAAAAGGTAGTGGACACAGCCCAAAACATCAAAGGCAAAACCCTCCCCACTATTGAGTACATCTACAGGGAATGCTGCCGTCAGAAAGAAGCAGCAATCATCAAAGACCCACACTATGCAGCATAATTCTGTTCTCGCAGCTGCCATCGGGAAAGGGGTATAGGTGCCACAAGACTCGCAGCACCTGGCTGCTCCTCCCCTTCACCATCAGACTCTTTAATAACAAATTCAATCAGAGACTAATTTAAGGACTTTTAATTGTGCATTTTATTGATTTTATTTGCTCTCTCTGTATAACATAGTTTGTTTGCATTCATGATCTGTTTGCAGTTCTTTTGATTATTTACATAATCATGTTGTGTGCATTTAATTTGTGCACTACAAACAAGTGGAAATTCTGCTGCGCCTTCAGGATAAAAGGAATCTCAGGGTTGTATGTGATGTTATGGATGTACTCTGACAATAAATCTGAAATTAAAACATTTCCAAAGTGGAAATGCCTCTAATCGTGTTTCCTTTTGAACATTAATGTTAATGATCGAGTTTCCATGACTGGGAACTAAAGTCCTCAGCAAACATTTCAGGATGCTAAAAATTATTTTTTTTAATTTAATTTTAATGAAACAGCACAGTGAAAAGCCTTTCCAGCCCATTATACTCAATTAACCTATCAACCCCATACATTCTGGAGGGAGGGGAAAAAAACAGGAGCACTCCCAGGCTGGTCAAAGGGAAAAACATACTTACAGACAGTGGCTGATTCAAACCTGTGTCGCTAGCTCTATAATTACATTGCGCCAACAGCTACACTAACCATGATGCCTATTTGCTACCCTTGCACCCACACGTCCCTCTTGATGACGCTCCTACCTCCAATATGCAACAAAGTCCAATCGCCAAGCCTTTTATCAAGATCAAATTCAATATTATTTATCATTCTATGGTACAAGTGCAACCGACGAAACACCATTCTCCGGGGTTCAATGCAAAACATTGACATGCATAACACAAAAAAAACCACAGTGCACACTATAGATACACACAAATATTAAATATTATCCTTCAATATATAGTAGAGCCACAGAGGGTTTGTGAGAGCAGTTCACCAGTTGTTCAGGAGTCTCACTGCCCGTAAGAAGCTGCCCCTCAGCCTTGTGTTTCTGACTTGGATACTCCTGTATCTCTTTCCAAATGGGAGTAACTAGAAGATGCTGTGAGCAGGGTGGAAGAGGACCTCAATTATTTTTTTGAGCCCTCTTCTTACATCGATCCCCATGGATCACATTGATGGGGGAGGGAGACTCCAGTGATCCTTGCTGCCACTTAAAGTCCTGACCTCCAATCCAATGCTCTACAGCAACTGTACTACATTGTGATGCAGCCAATCAAAATGCTCTCAGTGGAGAGCCTGCAGAAAATTAACAGGATGGTGGCTGGTAACCTTATCCGCTTCAGTCTTCTCAGCCAATGCAATCGCCGTTGTGGCTTCCTGACAAGTGAGGAGTCATTGTGTGTCCAGGTTAGGTCACTTCTTAAGTGGACTCCAAGGAACTTGGTACTCTACTGTACTGAGCTATTAATGTGTAGTGAAGGGGGATGATCCTTGGTCCTCCTGAAGTCCACAATCATCTCCTTTGTCTTGTCCATGTTAAGATTTAGGTTGTCTTCTCTAGCGTGTCTCTCTCCCACTGCTCTCCCCTCCCTCCAACCACATGTGTCTGTGAGCCTAATGTCTCTTCAAAAAAAAGAGTCCAGGTGTCCTCTGATCGCCATTTCCTTCTTAACCTCGAATATGAGCCAGAGAAAGATTAACCAGTTCTCAACAACTTCCACCATTGCTCTTCACCCCATACAAAGAATGCCAGTAGTCCCCAATTTGCAAACAGTCAATGCTGGTAACTCACTGAACCCTCACACCCTAAGGGGGGGGGAGGGGGGGGGGCATGTGAATGTCTCATGTTTGGGTAAATGAATTAATCTTCACTAAAATGGCACACCTGAAAATGATTGTCATAAAATACAAAACCATTTGCTTGCTGCTGTCACTTTTCATTCTGTGTTATTTTCACCAGCCGCACAACAGAAATGAGTGATGCTGGTGAGAAATTAGTCAGAAGTAAAATTGCTTAAGCGTCCAGCAATTGTGAATTCTGCCAGAAGGAAATTTTGTTACACTGCTTGACTGCTTCCAAATGTATCTCAGCATTTAAGCGCTCTAATGTTGACATTCCTTAAATTCATTTATTCCATATATTATTTATAATTAAAAGTGCCATCGCTCTCAATACATCTCTTTCCTTAGGAGGTAGGTACTTTACACATAACGAGTTTCTGCAGTGAGCATCCCATCACATAATAAAACATCCTGCACTAAAGGTCACGAGCCAAGGTCCAGTCGGTTTATAACTGAAATGGTTTCATAACTGAGAGCCTTGTAATGAGGGTGGATTGTAATAGCATATTTTTTCATTCTGGATTTTTTTTTTACCCAGAGGTCACAATGAGTTCAATAACCATTGCTACTTTGACAAGAACATTCACAAAAATGCAGAGATATTGCTTTCTGGAACGAGGAAGCTCGTGAGCACCTAATCACACGTTGGCTAAAATCAGTCCATTTCAGTTTTAAGAAATCTTCAATCGTGTAAGTGTGATTTGATGGACTTTGATAAACTATACACTTGAATTCTGCTTTTCAGCTGACAAAATGCCTTATTGATATAAAGGAAAAACGGAATTAAAGGATAACTTGCATCACCTTTGCATAAAATTCACACATGAAGATTTATAGTTTTGGTGAATTATCCAGAATGATACAATTAAATTATGCCCATAAACAGTTTTTGCATTAATATCAGTCCTTATTAAACCTTAGTTCTCCCCAAATTACCTTTTTTTAAAAAAAATCAAGGGGCTATGCTTGATTTATTATAAAATTCTTTATAGTTTAAATTGCTGGAGTTAAATATAACCTAAACACCATCAAATTGTATGAAAAAGAACCATTTGGCCCATCAAGTCTCTATCTATCCATGGTGGAGAAAACGAGCAAGTGCCATTGCCAAATGCAGCAAAACTCATGCCCCTGTGCACAGAGTCCAGTGTTCCCTACCAATAAGGCTCATGAACGAGTACAACCCAACTTCTGAGGCTCTGCTGGGCAAGTGGCTCTGCAGCTGAGAATAGGATTTCCAACAGGCTTACATCATGCAGGATGTTATTTTTCCAGGGAAACCACAGAGGCTGGAAAAAAAAAATCTGGCGGGGAATTCCAAAATCATCCACCACTTCCATTATTGATAACTTTAATGTTGCACATTCCCATAGCCTTTGGAAAAACAGCATTAATGGGCACAAACAATCTGGCGTTCATGCACAAACCAGTGAAACATTGTTGGCATCAATGCCAAAAAGCTTGGGAAATTTACCATTGTTTTAAAAAACAACTTTTTTTAAAAACATCATACAACACATTTCAGGTCTTTGATTGAAAGCAAAACACATTGTGCTTGATGTACCATAAACCTCAGTGGCCAGTAGATGATCTATTAGAGAGTTCACTGACACGTAGCTGTAAGAATCAAAAGAATTCTCTTTCCTCCACTTCCTAAAGCATGAATACTGGGCCAAATGCCTTCATTCCAGCATGGAATCTATGTCTGAGATACACTGAATTGTTTATTGACACCTCCACCAAGATAGCACAAAATGCTTTGTTTTGCATTCTATCAAGGCAAGTACTGGTGGGTGATGCATGAAGGCGAGTTTTGTACAGTAGGAGCACTGTGGAGGCTGCAAATGAGCACCAGAAATAGGGTGCCTAACATTCCAACCTGGTTTTTCAGGCTCACCCAACGTTGACCTAGTTTCTAGCGTGGACTGACCCACGCTATCTTGGAATTATAGACCAGATAATAAGACAGTGCAGGACTATACTTATCCAGCTCCACACTCGCTGCTCATCTGAGAGGTGCTGTATTGGTGATCATTGTTCTGCAACTGCAACATGGGTCATGTACTGTTGGGTTCGGTCACCAAATAAAAGTAATGGTGGGCACAAGTCTGTCACCATTTAATGCGACGTTGCAATCATGATGGGCACAGGTCTGTTGCAAGCACTAACTGAACTCTTAGTGGTCAAGGTACAATTGGTTGAATTATCATCCTGGTTCAACTCCCCCACCCCAGTCTCCAACCCCAGAATGCACTCATATTGGAGACAGACCATGAACTTCAGGCCTTGTCAGATAATACTGCTGCTGCAGACAACAGTGGGGATGTGACTTCTCCAGCTTCCCGATTGAGGGGAATTGGAAATGGTTTGTCCTTTAGAATAAGAAAGCAAGCTTTAAAATAAATAAATAAAATGTGTCTGGAATTTACCCCTCAATGTAATATAATACACTTTGGAGAGCTACAGATCATTTAAAAAAAATTCCATGGAGTTTGAAAGATCCATTGTAATTATTTTTTGCCTTTTCCACTAATTTAAACACAATTTCATGCAATGTTCCCAGTTGCAGGAGACAACTTGGCCCATGGAACCTATCGTTCATTGGACTGTTCTGATCTGTGACACTGTTACATGGGTTACACACCAGCCCTGCCCACAATGGAGTGCATGGGACCTTCAACTTGTTTGTCCAGGACCCCAATAAATCTTAAGCAGGACTGTCTACTCAAGGACTGTTTTCCCCGTACCCTGGTAATTTTTATTTTTACATTTTTAATCATCCCCTTGAAAACATGAATATACATTCTGCACATTTTAGGACAACTTATTTGAGATCTCATCCAACTTAAAGTCCTCATGTCATCCATAAACCTCTTAACCAGTGGTTCTCAACCTTTTTCTTCCCACTCACATACCATTGTGAGTAATCCCTGTGCCATCGGTGATCTGTTATTAGTAAGGGATTGCTTAAGGTGGTATGTGGGTGATAAGATAAAGTTGGGAATCACTGCTCTGGACCCAATTGTTACTGAAATATTTTGCATGAGAAAAATTGTCATTGACCCATTTCCTTTGGAGTTATGAAACCGTGCACATAATGAGTCAATTAGGTTCCATTAAAAATGGTTTTCAAACCTTTTCTTCGCTCCCACATCCCACCGTAAGCAATACTTTACTAATCACAGATGGCATATGGATTACTCACAATGTTTTGTGAATGGAAAGGAAAAGGTTGAGAACCACTGCTCTTACCCATTAAAATTGTAGCTATACACTAATGGTCGTGTTTATCTTTTATTTAAACTTGTCAGGATTTTAGACACCTTAATCAAATATCAAAATCCAATAGTGCTAACAATAAATTTTCCAATTTTAGGTAATACCAACCTTTATTCAGTTCTGCTGTTTCCCTCTAGCCTGTGCTTGCTCCTGTTCTCACTTTTTTCTCAAACCTTCCCCCTTTCCCCTCAGTGCCCTAATTCATCTCTCCCACTTTTATTCACCCAGTGTCCTGTTATCACTTGATCCCTTCCTAGTCCTCACTCCCCCTTTTCTACTGCTTACTATTTCCACCCCTCCCTTTATTTTTGAACAAGAATCTTGACCCAATCATTAACTGACCATTTCTCTTCAGGGATGTTGCCTGACCTGTTGAATCCCTCCCGCTTCCCTTTGCTTGCTTGATGTTCCAGCTTCTGCATTATTTTTGTATTTCTTAATTCTTTACTCCACCTTGCGACACCAAGGAGAACAACCCCAGTTTTACTTTTAGAGTGGCTGTTGCCGGGAGTGGGAAAGACAAGTGGGACAGTAAAAGCTGAGGTGGAGGCAAGGCATCCAGACCAAAGTGACAAATAAGAAGATCTTCAGGTTGGATGGTGACATGTGCCTATCATAGCAATGAAGCCCCTGGGCAATTTTGATCTATCCTCAGGCTAAAAAAAAAGTTCTTTCCAAACCAATTTCTGTGACAGTGCCTTTTCAAAATGATTATGGTGATTTAACAGCCTTGAGAAGATATTCTGCCAAACCAAAAGTTTTGGCCTGATGTGACTTGTGCCCTTTTATCATAAACCTTCCTACATCCTGTACCTAAGAAATTAATGTGTCAGGTTCTTTGAAAGACAAGATGACAAACAAAATTTCACACAAAAAGTGTTCTAATAAAGAGATTTCTAAACCACAGGCATAATCTTCCTCTGAAGTTGATGAATCAACCCTAAATAATCAACAAATCAGATGTGTTTCATTTGAAAACAAAAAATTATCAGTCCCAATGTATCTGCTATGACAAATATTTGAATGGCTTATTTTGGAAAGATTATTATTAAATCAATTGATGTAAATCCACTGGATTTATACAAATTAATCACCAAATCAGCAGTATCAGGAATTGTAAGATCTCTCTAACCAATACTGATAATTATTAATGTTGCACATTCCCATAGCCTTTGGAAAAACAGCATTAATGGGCTCAACCAATCTGGCGTTCATGCACAAACCAGTGAAACGTTGTCAGCATCAATGCCAAAAAGCTTGGGAAATTTACCAATGTTTTAAAAAATAACTTTTAAAGAAAAACATCAAACAACCCATATTCAGGTCTTTGAAAACAAAACACATTGTGCTTGATGTACCATAAACCTCAGTGGTCAGTAGATGATATATTAGAGAGTTCACTGACATGTAGCTGCAAGAATCAAAAGAATTCTCTTTCCTACAGTTCCAAAAGCATGAATACTGGGCCAAATGCCTTGATTCCAGCATGGTAATCTATGTCTGAGATGCACTGAACAAATAATTGAATTGAATTGTTTATTGACACCTGCACCAAGATAGCGCAAAATGCTTTGTTTTGCATGCTATCCAGGCAAGTCAGCTCATACTCATGTTCAGTAGGTAGTGCAAGATGTAGTGTTACAGCCAGTCAAAGAATTCAGGATATACAAAGACACAGCAAAGAGTATAAAATAAAAATCACAAGAGCAGCATCTTTTACTTATGAGAGATCTATTTAAAATGAAAATAACAGGAAAGAAACTGTTCTTGAATATTCAGGTTTATGTTTTCAAGTTTATCTCCTGCCCATGGAAAGCCAAAGAAGAGTGCATGATGGGGTGGTATGGGTCTTTCAGTATGTTGGTAGCTTTACCAATATTACAGGAGGTATAGAAGGAAAGACCATGTCAGTAGTTCCTCTGTTTGCGCGAAAGCCGCACTGACATGGTCTTTGCCCTCAGACAGCTCCAAGAAAAGTACAGAGAACAAAACAAAGGACTCTACATCTCCTTTGTTGACCTCACCAAAGCCTTTGACACCGTGAGCAGGAAAGGGCTTTGGCAAATATTAGAGCGCCTCGGATGCCCCCCAAAGGTCCTCAACATGGTTATCCAACTGCACGAAAACCAACAAGGTCGGGTCAGATACAGCAATGAGCTCTCTGAACCCTTCTCCATTAACAATGGCATGAAGCAAGGCTGCGTTCTCGCACCAACCCTCTTTTCAATCTTCTTCAGCATGATGCTGAAACAAGCCATGAAAGACCTCAACAATGAAGACGCTGTTTACATCCAGTACCACATGGATGGCAGTCTCTTCAATCTGAGGCACCTGCAAGCTCACACCAAGACACAAGAGCAACTTGTCCGTGAACTACTCTTTGCAGATGATGCCGCTTTAGTTGCCCATTCAGAGCCAGCTCTTCAGCGCTTGACGTCCTGTTTTGCGGAAACTGCCAAAATGTTTGGCCTAGAAGTCAGCTTGAAGAAAACTGAGGTCGTCCATCAGCCAGCTCGCCACCATGACTACCAGACCCCCCCCCCCCCCCACATCTCCATCGGGCACACGAAACTCAAAACGGTCAACCAGTTTACCTATCTCGGCTGCACCATTTCATCAGATGCAAGGATCGACAACGAGATAGACAACAGACTCGCCAAGGCAAATAGCGCCTTTGGAAGACTACACAAAAGAGTCTGCAAAAACAACCAACTGAAAAACCTCACAAAGATAAGCGTATACAGATCTGTTGTCATACCCACACTCCTGTTCGGCTCCGAATCTTGGGTCCTCTACCGGCATCACCTACGGCTCCTAGAACGCTTCCACCAGCGTTGTCTCCGCTCCATTCATTGGAGCGACTTCATCTCCAACATAGAAGTACTCAAGATGGCAGAGGCCGACAGCATCGAATCCATGCTGCTGAAGATCCATCTGCGCTGGGTAGGTCACGTCTCCAGAATGGAGGACCATCGCCTGCCCAAGGTCGTGTTATATGGTGAGCTCTCCACTGGCTACCGTGACAGAGGTGCACCAAAGAAGAGGTACAAGGACTGCTTAAAGAAATATCTTGGTGCCTGCCACATTGACCACCGCCAGTGGGCTGATATCACCTCAAAGCGTGCATCTTGGCGCTTCACAGTTCGGCGGGCAGCAACCTCCTTTGAAGAAGACCGCAGAGCCCACCTCACTGACAAAAGACAAAGGAGGAAAAACCCAACACCCAACCCCAACCAAACAATTTTCCCTTGCAACTGCTGGAACCATGTCTGCCTGTCCCGCATTGGACTTGTCAGCCACAAACAAGCCTGCAGCTGACATGGACATTTACCCCTCCATAAATCTTCATCCGCGAAGACAAGCCAAGGTAAAGAAGAAGAAAGAGATAGAAGGAATCAATGAAGGGGAGGGTGATTTATGCAATATCCTGAATTCTCTGCAGTTTCTTGCAGTCTTGAGTAGTGCAAGCTGCAATGCATCAGAAAAAGATATTTGCTAAGGTCCATCTCTAAAAAAACAATGGTAAGAGAATTCAGGGACACGCAGAATTTTATTTAGCTTTTGAGAAAGTCAGTTTATTAGTGGTGGAACAATGTTGATGTTGTTGGAACAGGACAAAAAGTTGGAGATATTTACTCCTAAGAACTTGAAGTTCTCCATCTCATGTTGTTGAGATGTTTATGCAGTGGTGTGTACTTCCCCTCAGTCTCTGGAAGTGAATAATCACTTCCTTTTTTTGCTGATATTGGCAGAGCGATTTTTGTCCTGATACCAGGTCATCAGTCTCTTTATCGACTATCTGTACACCATCGTGTCATTGTTTGAGAGCAAGCAATGTAGAAGAGAAGAATGTTTGTGCATGTTATTTATGCATGTTACAGATACTCATTGGGGAAACTTCAGAACTCCAAGCTATGACAAGGTAGTATTATCACACTTATGCTTGGTTTGGCAATTGATCACTGAGGCACAAATGGTCAAACAGTTCAGAATTCAAGCCAATTGCATTGTCATTTGGGAATTTCCTACTAAGAAAACATTGGCAACAAATCACAAAAATTGGACCTTGCAGATTCCATTTCTCTAGTTGAATACCTTTATGCATCTAATTACAAATACTGGAAATGTAATTGGAATACTTTGAAGTAGCCAGCAGAAAGTTTGAGCTGCAATCATGTCACTGCTTTCAGAAGTTGCAGTTTTAAAGTCCTCCCAATTAAGTGGCATTATGATATCCAACATAAAATTGCTGCTTCTTCCCCTGAGGATTAGATTTGTTCAACCTTTCAAAAATATTGAGCTTTGTTAATATCTGAATTATTAAGAGCACCTTGTATGAAATTAGTCAACTTCTAGTTACTACCTGATAACTAAGCAAATGCAAGGCTCCTCAGTTTAAGAATCTGATTCAGCAGTTATTAATGTCAGGTACAGGTTGGTGCAATACAATTTCCTACATTAACTATTCCTCACACCACAAAAATTAGATAAATCAAATCAGAAATCTCGGAAATATGCATTAGGTGTGGAGTTTGGAACCTTTATCCATTCAACCTGGCTGCGTACAAAGGTGAGATCCTTCTGGGAGGAAGACCTGGGGAACATGCTGAAGAAAAATTACAAAGATCAATTTTCCCCACAGGATCCGGAATTGGACCTTCTGGACATGAGCTTTAAACTGTCCAGAGAGCATATTCAGTTTGTGAAGGACATCTTGTCAGTAGACAGGAAGTGTATAGTGGTCACATGGAATTCTGATTCCCAACTAAATATTACACAATGGAACAAGGAAATGCAGAGTTGTATTCCCCTGTTGAAAATTGCGTACAATTTGAGGAAGAAATATGGTACATTTGTTAGGGTCCAGCAACCCTATCTGCAGCAGATTGGTGCATATATGTAATTATACCCCTTTTAGATAACATGAATACAATAACCGTGCCAGTAGTGGAATGTTTGAAATCATGACGCAGGCGATGTGCTCTTGCATTTTGCTCCTTATCTTTTAATTTTGGGTTTCTTTGACTTTTTCTCAAGTTCGCTAAAGGTTTTTTGACTTTAGCAATATTTTGTTGTTTGTATTTCTTTAATTTATATAATAGTCCTCTTTTTTTAATATTAGAGTACAAGAGGGAGGGGAGAGGTGTAAGGGATAAAATAGGCCATGATATACACTATTGTTGGAAAAAATGTATGCTTATTTGGATTTTTAGAAGCAAACATCAACTTTTTTTAAAGTGTGCAGTTCTTTTTCTTTTGGAGATTAAGTCAGTCAGCTGCATTGATAAAGTGGATCTTTTTAAACAGAGATGCAGGTCCAATACTGTCTAGCATTGGTGGTTTTTCCTCTGTTGCTGTGCAGGCTGGACCTTCTGCATTTGTCTACTCCTGCAATGTCTTTTGCATTTTCAGCAGGCTCTTTCAATTCCTCCTCAGTATTTGACAGTGCAGGATCTTGGATTTACTTCCTCCAGAACGATGGCCTTTTTGTCCCAGGTGTTGGAATGTCTGAGTCTCACTGTGTCATGTTTTGCCAGTGGCCCCAAGCATCTTGCTGACTTGTCAGTTTGAATTTTGTCTCCATTGCAGACACTTTAGTTTCCATTCAACATCTCTGTTCTTGTTTGGTCTGCAGAGTAGGTAAGTGTGGTGTGTAGTCTATGTCCCATCAGTGGGTGACATGCCATGTTCAAGTGGTGAAGCTCTGAAACTCAATAGAGCTAGACAAGAAAGCACTAGACAGTGGCTCAGATCCTTGAGTAACTGTTTAACTATGTGAACTGCTTTTTCTGCTTTATAATTTGACAGTGGATGCAAAGGACTTGAAGTCACATGTTGAAAATCATACTCTTCAAAGTTCTGGAATTAGCTACAACTTTAGCATGGTCCATTGTCATTGTAGACAATTTGAGGAATTCCATTTCTTGCAAGATCAATTTCGTAAATTGATCATGCAAGCAGAAGGCATATTAGGAAGCAGGCAGCCTCCAATAGTTTGACAGATGATCAATAACTAGCAAGTAATTATTTCCATCTATGTGGCAGTCCAACTTTCTGCCATAGTTCTTCTGGTAAGTGGATTATTATCATGGGTTCCTTTGTCTGCTTTGCAAAATGTTCAAACAGGTCTCAGAGCTGGAAACCATCTTGTCAATGTCAGCATTTAACCCTGGCCAATAAACAGCAGTTCTGGCCCTCCTCTTGCATTTTTCCCATTCCAAGGTGGCCCCCCACCCCCATGCACCCTTTTCAGCATCTCTTGTTGCAGTGATTGAGGAATGATAATTCTGCTCTGTCTGACAACACTTAGATCAGCTCTGGTGTTGTAGTATGGCTGACATTCTCCTCTAGGACATCCTTCATTCAGATTCTTGATGATCATCTGTAGAAGTGTCTCCTTTTCTGTTTCAGCTGTGCTGTGCTTGGATTTCATGTCAGATACAGGAAGAGATTCAGTGATCAGGATCTCATGGAGATTCATATCTGTCTTTGTGGAACTCTCATTGTGTGCTTCACTCTGCATCGTTGCCCTGGATAAGGCATCAGCTAACACAATAGGTTTCCTTGGTGTGTGCATCCTCTTATCTAGGCTTAGGTTTTCACTTGATATGTCACCAAGCAATGATTCATGTCCATCTGCAACTTGTGAACCTGAGGTGGTGCATTTTATCTTCAACTTTCTCCTTGAATTTACATGCATTTTGTGTTAATGCTCTGTTCATTGTAGGCTTTGAGCTGTACAGGATTTGCATTGATATATGGCTTTATCTTCATTGCCCTGATGTTGCACTCACTGATCAAATTGACCTTTGCTCATGTCCAGCTTGAAAGGAGTATTTGCTCGATTTGTATGCAATAACACAGTCCACTTACCTTGCTCGACTGTTCACAGTTGGCTGTTCAGCATCTGTTGGTTTATAGTCTCTGCATTACCATGCCAAGAGTATCACTGAGAGCAGTTTCTTCCATAGTGTGCATAGTTCAACTTCAGTTTTGTTTCCCTTTGCAAAAACATTGCTTCACATAACGATTCCGCCCTTTGCCCACATTACAGGCTTTTCTATATGCTGGTTATCATTTTGCTACATATTGAATGCCACATTGTTTACAATTGAATGTCTCTCCACCTTTTTGTTGCTTCATCTCATTCTGTTTTTGTGTGCGTCCAGACACTGTCACTATGGCTTTACATTCATTTTAACTGGCCCTTTCACACTCAATGTTTTTTGCATAGCTAATTCACTGGTGTGGCATACATTCACAGCTCCAGCTCAGGTAAACTGTCTCTCGCAGCAACATCTCTCACATTTTTATCAATAATCTCAAACACAATTTGACCATGGACCATTGAATCTTGCTGCAGTCCAAAATTGCATGATTTGCTTTCAATTTTAAGTCCATTAAAAATGTATCAGAGTGGTCTTCCTGCAGCTGCGTGCATGAACAAACACATACCTTTGGAATGTTTCACTTTTTTTGGTGTATAGTGTTCAAACACCTCAATAACCTTTTCAACCTTGCCCTGGTCAGCTGCCTCAGCAAATACAAATGTATTGTAAACCTCTAATGCTTGAGGTCCCACCATGCCAATTAGTAGTGCATCAAGTTTGCTACTGAGTCCAGTGGCTTGCAGATACAGCATGATTCTTTCTTTGAACAGCCTCCATTCATGTATGGCATTTCTAGTCCAATTTACAGCATCAGGAATCCTTCACACCTTCCATTTCTCTGCTGCTAATAATTAATGCACACTCCTGATACCCTGTGATTTTTTTTTTAAACTAAAGAAACTTGGGTTCTTTTAAAACAGCTATACTTTTTTTTAGCTAAAGAACACCAGACCATGTGGAGGCTTACATCTCAAATCCAAGCCAATCTGCACAAACTAGTCTCTGACTCTCTCTACTGGTTAGGAGTGTCACTAGCACTCTATGACTTCAAGTGTAGGTACAGTGATGCAATAGAATTTACTATATAAAATAAATGTTTCTGACTTCAGAAAAATCAGCTTCTGGACAGTTCTCAAAAATTGAACCCTTGCATAACCTAAGGACTGCAGAAGTTTGCATCTCCCAGTAAACTTCATTAGTTTATAACAAATGGCTGCATAAAATAGGATGTGACAAATTATATTACATTTTATATTATGTATAGATATGTTTTTCGAAGAGTTAGATTGGGGTTTTTTAGTGAAGGTCACAAACAAACACTTCTTAAAACAGATCTCATGTAAAATGCAAGAGCTCTGCTCAAACCAGACAACCTGGGCCCAGTGCCTTTGTAAAGACAATGGAAACTTCATTGCTGAAGGACTTCACAAATAGATGTTAATTGGACATGCTGTGGAGTAATGGATTATTGTTTTGAAAGCAATAGATGAACGGTACTACAATCTGCTTGGTTGTAGTTTGAGCACAGGAGAACTGGTTTCTGCAGCATGGCAAACTGGCAGCTTGTTTAAAATCCTATTTTGAAGGCAGGTTGTGAGTTACGAGTTTAGCCTGTTCAAAGCACTTGTAGTCCATACAAGAGGAGATGGCTGGCTGTATAATGTTTTTCCTGAGATAAGGGAAGCAAAAAGGAACTCCATGGTGACCTGAAAGAAAGAGGTTATCATCTGGAAAACCCTGATGGAGCAAGTTTCTTTGGCAAGATACTGAAGTGATTGATCGGAAGAAATCAGTTTGTGTCCATTGAGCAACAAATCTCTCTCTGAAAACCAACAAGAACCTTCCTGGCCAGTAATCATTTACCTTTCAAGCCCCAAAGTCTAGTGAAGATTCATAAATGTTAAATTCTGTGCAAAATATAAGAATTGCCTGATACCAGTGGACTTGGAGGAGTGAGAAATGAGAGTGGACTGTGAATCAAATAACTTTTCTGAACTTGTACACATTATATACACGAGTGCTCAGAGTTAAAAGGGGGTTAAGTTAAGGTAAGGTAATAGTAATAAGTTAAAATTTGATCCTGTTTTCATGTTTAAAGATAATTAAAAGCAACTTTTGTTCAAGTAACCATTTGTCTTGGTGAATATCTATTGCTGCTGGGTTTTGGGGTCCTCTGGGCCCATCACAAGGATAAAAAGGAAATATTCATTCCAAACCTGAAAACTACAATCACAATCCTTTCAGACCATTCAAGACAAAAGAGATGATTGTGGACTTCAGGAGGTCCAGTTCCGACCACCCACCACTACACATTAATAGTTTGATAGTGGAGAGAATAGAATTCCTCGGTCAAATTAAGAAGTGACATAACTTGGGCACAAATCATCTCCTCGCACGTCAGGAAGACACAACAGTGAGTGCACTTCCTTACTGGTCACCACCCTGTCAACTTTTTAGAGGAGCTCTATCAAGAGCATCCTAGCTGGCTGCTATAAAACATCAGATTGGAATTAGTACACAGGCCCATAGGAGCAACAAGGAGGATCACTGTGGTTTCCCTCCCCCCAGTCAATGTGATTTACTAGGATCTTTGTTTAAAGAGGGTTGGTAAAAACCGGGAGGATCCCTACCATCCGACATGCAGCCACTCTCATCTGGAAAAAGGTACAGAATTATTCGAGTCGAAACCACCTGGCTAAGGAACAACTTGCTTCCATAGGCAGTGAGACTGCTAAAACAACTTTCCATGACTCCACTCTTGATTAGTAATATTGATTTTAATACACACACTTCCGCAGTTGGGGTCTCGGGACCTCCCAGTGGGTGGGCGGCCAGGCGAGCATCTGCGGTTGGGGCATCCAGAGCTTGGATAGATGGGCAGCAAGGAGCTAGGAATCTGTGGCCAGTATGTTTGGATAATGAGGATCTGTGGTCAGGGCACCAGAATCTCGGATGGGTGTGCAGTCGTGGTGTCAGGAAATCCAGTGAGTGGGTAGCTGGGGGCGAGGATCTGCGGTCAGGGTATCCAGAGTTTGGATGGGTGGGCAGCAAGGAGCTAGGATACAATCTTGGCCAGTACTTTGGGATATTGAGGATCTGTGGTCAGGGCTTTGGGATCTCGGCTGGGTGGGCAGTTGGGCTATTGGGAGCACTGGTGATGGGCAGCTGGGGTGAGGACCTGCGATCAGGTGTTTGGATGAGTATATTTCACCTGTAATGATCAACTTTCGCCCAAATTAATTTGTGTCCCCACTTCCAGACTATAACCCCAGACACAAGTGTACGTGCACATGTACATACATGTGTGTATACATGTTTTGCACAGAGGACTGGAGAGAATTGTTTCATTGTTTGTTTTGGTATGTACAGGTGACAAAAATTCAAATTCGAATCTATTGTCATGAACTTCGTTGTTTTGTAGCAGTATTACAGGGCAAACATTTATATCAACCACCTTACAAATAAATAAAAATAGTGCACAAAAAAAATCAAAGTAAGGCTGTGTCTTCGGTTCATTGATCATTCAACAATCTGATGGCAGCAGGGAAGAAGCTGCCCTTGTGCCACTGAGTGCTCATCTCTAGGTTCCTGTACCTTTTTCCCCCGATGGTAGAAGGGTGAAGAGGGCATGGCCTGGATGGTGATGGTCCTTGAGGATAGAGGTTGCTTTCTTAAGACACTGCTTCATGTAGATGTGCTAGAATGGAGTGCAGTCTGGTGTCTGATGTTGCAGGCCAGGTTAACAACCTTCTGGAGTTTTTTCTTCTTAACCTGCACTTTGATACCTCCATACCAGACAGTGATGCAACCAGCCAGAATGCTCTTGAATGCAGAATGAACTTGAACAATATTTTGGACAGTCCACACCCTAACAGGTCTCAAGTAGCTGGATGAATGGTATAGTTGCCCCAGGAAATTGTGACATTGCAAGAGGAGCAAATTTATCTGCACAATTTTATTATTGCAATTTTGCTGTTACAAGGAAGAGATAGACCAAGAAATTCCTGGCAGTTATTTTAACCAGCCAAGTTTTAAAAGACAATCAAAGACAAGGTTGCATATGTGAGATGGTGACATACAAATGCCCAAAATGTTCAGTGAAAATGCAAATTATATTGTTACTAAAGAGTTAATCGCTTAAAATAAATAATTTGCAAATTTACAAAAGAAGTGAAAAGGTAAATTCATATAGCAGCAAATTAGGACCAATGTTTTTAAATGAATTGCATCTCATTGATACCGGAAACATGCAAGTCCAGAGTTATGAAGTTATTTAAGACTGGCACTTAATAAATAATACGCTCAAGAATTATGCATAGTCTTTCCATTATTACACATTTAGAAATCTCATCCTGAGCATTGAATTCTCAGGAGCTTTTATTGGTTTAAAATAAAACAGACTGGAAGGGTAGTTTTAACAATTTACTGAGACTGACTATACAGTCCAATTAATTTCCACTTCCTGCCCTAAAAAAACCCACAAGGTGAATACTTGAGAGTGTTTCTTTGCTGTGACATTGTGTGCTGTTTCACTATGAACATGTTAGCTGAGTCTAGGGATGGTAACATTGTGGAAAAGTAAACTTTGGTTACACAGAGACCACTGTGAAGTTTAACTTGATCCAGGTGCAAGAATAATTCTACCTTGGTTCCATATTTACAAGAGGTCACACCTTTGTTATGTATGTTTTAAAGGAAATGGCTTTATCAAAGGCAGTTTCCTGGCAGACCCCAGAGACAACTGCTTAGAGAGTTACATGTTTGAGACATTGTGATGTGCATATATAGTCAGTGACAAGCTAAGATGAGAGCTGCAGTTGTTCTTTGAAGTACTCTACGTGGACAAAACTGCCAGACATATTTTAAACTAAAGTAGCTCTGCTGGTCTGCATTGATAACACAACATTGACAATGTCACATTCATATAAAACATATTCCCACCCATTGAAACAAATCCCACAGCTGGTTCTGACACAAGTCTTCCTCCACATCATACCACAAAGAGAAAAAAGATGCAGTGAAAGGTTGGTGAACTCAGATTTCAGATTTATGGTCAGAGTACATACATGGTATCACATACAAACCTGAGATTCCTTTTTCCTTTCAGGCCAGGCAGAATTATCACTTACTGGTAATGCAACAAAAAAAAACTATACACGTGAACAAATGTAAACAACTGATTGTTTTATTTCCTCTTCTCTGTATTGCACACTCAAAAAAAAAATGAAGTGCAAAACTAACAAGTCCTTAAATGAGTCCCTGATTGAGGTTGTTGCTGAGGGGTCAGATGTTCCTCAACCTGGTGGTGCAAGTCTTGTGGCAGCAGCGAGAACAGAGCGTGTGCTGGGCGGTGTGGACTCTTGAAAATTGCAGCTGCTACAATTCATTTTGGTAATGGTGCAAAAGACCAATGTAGAATTATGGAGATGGAAACATAGCACGACCACGGTTGCCATGCCAGCTGTAAAAGGGCATTTTCATACTAATCCTATTTCTCAGCTTCAGGCCCATGTTTATTAAAATATCCAGTTAATTGTTAAATATGAGAACAATTTCCCCCTTCAACACACTCTTCAGG